>NW_027468657.1:23513887-23526387 GCF_046254945.1 Alosa pseudoharengus
AATATCAAATAAATCTCACAACCAGCATTGCTGTATTTCACCACGACTTGCTAGTGTGCACTGAGGGCTTACATCTGTAGTGCCATTTTTTTCCATGGTTAATATTGACCCAATATCTGCACTGTATACTTACACTAAATATTTGAAGTGTGCAAGTAGGTGGTTTGAGATACAGCATAACGCTAGACTTAGCCTGTTCAAGGCCACCATGTTGTGTGTTGTTCAGGCCAGGTAAATCATCACTTCCCAATGCCCTTGGACTAAATATTGAGCGTTTTTGTTGTAGATAGATAGATACTTTATTGATCCCCAGGGGAAATTCAAGAAATTGTGTTGTCTTTGTCTATGTCTGTGTGAAGCACTTTGAGTGGCCATTGTGCTATTACTTACTTACTTACTAGGCCATAATCAGCACCATGGCACTGTAGCGGATGTGTATGTTGTCTGTATAGGGCACAGAGGCTTCATGAGTCAGGCCTCCTCTCCTCTCCTCTCCTCTCCTCTCCTGTCCTCTGATCTGTCTACAGACTACAGGGAGTGCAGTGCAGCATTGGCCTGAGTGTCTCCTCTTCTCTCCTCTCCTCTGGGAGGGACCAGAGGTCAGAGGTCAAGCCACTCATCAGATACAACAAGAGCCCACAAGTGAACACACTCACATACTCAGCCACCGGGGTCTGTCAGCGTGTCTGTATGTATATGTGAGTGTGCGTGTGTGTGTGTGTGTGTGTGTGTGTGTGTGTGTGTGTGTGTGTGTGTGTGTGTGCATGTATGTGTGTGTGTGTGTGTGTGTGTGTGTGTGTGTGTGTGTGTGTGTGTGTGCATGTATGTGTGAATGGTTGTGTGTATGTGTGTATGTGTGTGTGTTTGTGTGTCTGTGTGTGTGTGTGTGTGTGTGTGTGTGTGTGTGTGTGTGTGTGTGTGTGTGTGTGTATGTGTGTGTGTGTGTGTGTGTGTGTCTGTGTGTGTGTGTGTGTATGTGTGTGTGTGTGTGTCCAGGGCAGCTGGAGTTGCATGTGCTGTCCGAGGTGGCAGTGACAGCAGCTGCCCTCTTTGTTGAACTTCATGCCCAGAACCTGATGAACAGTCAAGAGGTCACTCTCTCTGTCCACAAACACAGATGTCCATGCACATCACACACACACACACACACACACACACACACATACACACACGCAGACACACACGCACACCCTTATGAAGGTCAAGCCCAAATATCCTTTGGGTTCAGGAGGAGGCAAGAAAAGCTGGTGAGCTGTGATGTGTGTCCAGTGGAAAAGGGATGGCTGCCCTCCACACAACCCTTAGCCCCTTCGGCCCCACAGCCTTTACACAGGACCTAGCACCTATTGACATTTCGCCGCAGTGGATTGTGGGTAATGTAGTTCAGACCCAGGGGTCATTGGAAGGGCACATAAAGGGCATGAACCACAGAGCAGTGGGTATGTGCTCCAACCAATAAGTATAAATAACAATAGCACTGTGTGTGTTCAGTCAAAAGTGAAGCTACAGTAAGAACTAAAATAAAATAGCAAAAAATAACCAATTATGGTCACTTTTGGGCAGACCTGGATTATTTTCTGTGTACTATGCCTGCTTTAGTTCCATGTAGCACTTACTGCACAGACTCTGGCTCCATTGCCAATATGGAGAACAATGTTGTCAAGGCTTTAATTCATAATCATCATGGCTGTCACCGTGCCATCAGGCTCTTCATTGAGTTCTTCTGTTCTTACATGGCTGGCCTGTGATTGACATATAAGTACAATGTCGACACTGTGGTCTAATAAGAACAACTTCCACAAGTTCGGAGTAGAACCTACAAACAACTAGCACTATGATAATTTCTTTGATTTTCTATCTGGGTCTAAATATATCTCCAAGCTATAATGCCAAACACTGCAGTTACACAGACTCTATTAGGGTGAAGTCCTAGTTTTAACAGACCATAATAACCAGAGTAACCTAAACACTAGTGTCATTGCTTGTCTTCCTATAATAGGCTGCCATTCCCTTTCTCATTTCCATTCCCATATAGTACGGTCTGCAGCAGCAGTCTACAGCCACACAAGCAGTCTACTTGCTGCAGCTACGGCAGAGTCTAAAAACACTCGGAAGTACAAGTGCTTTGATTCCTGGCAGTTGGACACACATCAGTGTGTGTGTGTGTGTGTGTGTGTGTGTGTGTGTGTGTGTGTGTGTGTGTGTGTGTGTGTGTGTGTGTGTGTGTGTGTGTGTGTGTGTGTGCTTGGCTCTGAGATCAAAGTCCCGGCGGAGTGTTTCTGCTGGACAACACTCCCCTTGGGACACAAGATGAGGGTGAATCACCACGGTGGTGACGGCCTAATGGGTGTTTAAGGTGGAGGAGCTGAACTAAGACTGTGGCAGCTATGATATGGGCTGTCAACTCTCTTGACACAGACATACCACACACACACAGTAACACACATACACATACATGAGCACACATATAAACACACATGCACACACACCATATGTATACGCATGTATGCTATATGCATTCATGTACAAACAGCCATATACACACACACACACACACACGCACACACCCACACACACACACAGTAGAGCCTCTGCTGCTTAGAGACATCAATCATCTTCTCTCCACGGTGCTGAGACGCAGTCAGTCTCCCACCGGCGCAGCCCCATTAGGTAAAATGGCTGCCACCCTCTTCTTCCTCCTCCTCCTCCCCACCAAACAACAACAGCAGCAGTAGCAGCAGAAGCTCTTGCAGCACTACGGTAAGAGTCCAGCAGCACAGGGGGGCTGCGGGCCTCTCTCCTCCACATCCTGAGTAGCTTCACTGGGCAACCGAGACCAGCAGTGCATGTGTGTGATCAGCGTTTTCCTCCCTCTCCCTCTCTCCATTCCCCCCCCTCTCTCTCTCTCTCTCTCTCTCTCTCTCTCTCTCTCTCTCTCTCCCTCTCTCTCTCCCTCTCTCCATTCCCCTCTCTCTCTCTCTCTCTCTCTCTCTCTCTCTCTCTCTCTTTTTCTTGCCTGGTCCCTGCCAGCAGTGTTTTAATAAGTCCCCAAAAACAAAAGAGGAAGCTTTGCAAATCACGCTTTGAAAGCTCTTGTACACTTGTGCGGGCATCGCGGAAATATTCTTCTTTTTTTTTTTCTCTGCAGTGGGGTTTCTGTTGTTGTTGTTGTTGTTGTTGTGGCTACTGCTGCTGTTGATGAGGACCGCAAATAAGCACAACCAGCAATTTGCACTGAGCTGGCTATGTAGAAGCAAACGCTGGGGGAAGGATGCAGTTTCATGAGACGCAGAGCTCTACACGCTTTTATCAGCTAGTTTGGGGGCCTGATGTTGTGTTGTGTTTGTGTGTATGTCGCGTGTTTTATGTTGGGAACAGCTAGTTGAAGTGAGACTGTACAGAGTGTTGTATTTTTCCATAAATTACAAGTTCCTGCAACTGACTCAACAGCTCACTGACTGATTACACTGCTGTATGGGTTGCATGTCACATATGGCATGTTATGATGTTATGCTATATGTTGTATATTGTCTTACAGTGCTCATGCTATGTTTGTGAGATATATTTCTATTATATTGTGCAGACACAAACATTGGACGGGGACATTGAACCCATTTTGTCCCATTTTGTCCCAACAGTCATTTCTATCTGAGATATTTGTATTGTGTCAACTGCTGTTGGACACCATATTGACTGTTTCTCATCGCACAGACAATGAGGGTGCAGGTGTGAAAAAACACAAACACACACACACACACACACACACACACACACACACACACACACACACACACACCTGCTTCTACTTATCTCTGAGAGCACATCACTGAGCGTGCTCAGACAAAAGAGAAACGGGGGTAAAAAAACTCATCAGCGGCAGAGCTTGCCCGGGAGCAGAATGAGACTCTTTTTTTGAGGGGAAATCTGCATTTAAATGAGTTCGGACACCTCGCTCCGTTCTCCTCGTCCACCGCTTCCCACCGCGGCTTCTGCTGCTGCCGCCGCCGGTCTTTTCTCTCGGGGGTAAATTAGCGGCGGTGTGCAGTGTGCCGTTGTGAGTCCCAGCATTCATTTTAGCCTCGAGGGGGGGGTGGGGGGGGGCAGTGATGCACTGCAATTCTCTGCTGGATCCTACTGTGTGCACAGGTTTGTGTGTGTCTGAGTCAGACAAGGAAGGAGAGAGTTGGGTGATGTGTGTGTGTGTGTGTGTGTGTGTGTGTGTGTGTGTGTGTGGGACGTCACTAAGATTGAAAGACAGGGGGGCTTAGCCCCCAGGGTTGTAGGTAATGCGCAAAAACTTTCCATCACATCTTAAAAGGGCTATTTTCAGTGCAATTTTACAATTAAGCTCTTATCTTGGTCATTGTAAGAGCCATCTATATATGAAGAGTGTGGTTCCAAAACGCCATATCCTCCATTGTAATGCATTTTCATTCATATGTTTTTTTTATTTTGTTTTCCTGAAATGCTCAATTAAATAGCATAACTTGTATATATATACAATTTATAGTGTTTTGGAAAAGAGCTCTTCATATGCTAAGCTATATCGTTTTCAAGACAGTATAGGCTACACATATCTGGGAAAATATGATGTGATCATGCTTGTCAGCCTTATTTTGGGCTGCTATTACATTAGAATTTCAGCCCAAAGTTGGATACCATGTAGATATGTGCTGCAATTTCACCTATCTAATATATCTATATACATATAAGTTCTGCAGTTTATTCTGATATATGATTTGCCATGTGTTGAGTTAAGAGTTTGTGAGATATGGATGGAGATGGATGAAGCACTGTGTGCAGAATGGAAATATGATGGAAATTTCATGTATATCCTTTCGCTTTTCTCACAAACCGTTTATCACAGCACTTAGCCACTAATATTATTGGAAAGCTCAGGTTCCGCTCTTTCATGTGGCATCTGTGTGAGTTATGTGTGATAAGTACTCCGCGGGCAATTCAACAGAGAATAATGGGTGTGAATTTGGACGCATAATATTACTATAATTTTTTAGGGGTCTTTTGATAATCTAGGCTTCAGCCTCCCCAAAAATAGGCCTAACGACGCCCTGTGTGTGTGTCATAGAGAATTAGAGACAGAGAGAGGAAGGGGACAGAGAGAGGAAGGCTCAGATATCTATAGATTTATATACAGTATCTGTAGCTGATTGATTGATTGATTTTATTTGACCACTTAAATATAAACCATGAAACAGTACTCTGTGTCATACATTAAAATACATAAATAGTCAGGGATGACACAATAAAGCCCAAAGGCTTATTTCCATTGTGGTGCCTAAGTTAAAGATAATGATTTCTATAGAAATACACTATTTATATGTGGGTAGGAACACTTCTGGCAATGATCTGTACAAAAAGAAACACACACACACATACACACACACACAAACACACCCCTGTCTGACATGGTCCCAGGTACTTTAGGCAAACTAAGTGCACACGTTTGAAGTAAGGAGCAGTGGCATATCCACTAGCCAGAGCACTGCAGGTTGCATTCAAATTTCTGCCAAGAACTTGAAGTCTGTTAATTGCCTCAATCTGTGTGTTCTTTACTGTGACAGTGGACTGATTAGCCGTTTAGACGGAGACGCAACCCCGGTCGTCTTCAAAACTCTACACTCTGGAAGGAGTCTTCAGATTTGTGCGTCTTCAAGCCCCGATGGCGGGGTCGCCGTGTAAACGAAAGGCACTTATGATAAAATATTTTGTCGTCTTCCTTCGCAATCGTTCTCGTATAAACGGCCCCTGAAAGGACTGAGAGGCAGTGAAAGTGGTGTCCGTAGACATGTAGTCTCTTTTTCTATGAAGCATCCGACTCTCAATTTGAAATGGTGAACATGGACATGTCAAGCTGTCACACTGTCACACGTGGATGAATACTTTGGGAATTACTGAGATCTTGTGACTTAATTGCTGCTAACCACACAGCTCCCATATTAGTTAAACGCTTCATCTCTCACTGAAAGCTGTCTGATATGTTTACATTGCATAGACATCCCTCATTATGGTGATGGGCTTAGAGACATGTCTGGTATTACAGATCATAGAGTGGGCCTCTCATCGCCTCACTGTGTAATTACATAGTATGAAAGAGAGCATCTTCACAGCCGCCTTTCACTGCTATCAGAGAAGCCACTGGCAGGCTTTGTGTTATCCAAAAAACACTAAATCATTTATTTTACTGGCATTGTTTTGCTCTAAACTGATGAGAAAAACAATATTTTCCAGAGACTAGCAGTGGACTGTAATGTGGAGCTAACAATTGCTTAGAAATGTCCCCAATAATTCTTCATAATTGTTCTTTGAAACTGCACCATAGAGAGGGGGAAATACCAAGGAGTTTCACAAGGAGTGCACATAATGGAGTGTTTGAAATTAGTTTTACAGGCTTCCCAGGGTTCTCTCTGTGTGTGTGTGTGTGTGTGTGTGTGTGTGTGTGTGTGGACGGCGGGAGCAGGGCAATGGGAGTACATGAGGGGAGAAGACTCACCACAGTCTGGTGGTTGACCTGAATCACCTCATCCCCAGCGTGGATCTTCTTACACTGGTCAGCAGGAGACTGGAGGAGAGAGAGAGAGAGAGAGAGAGAGAGAGAGAGAGAGGGAGGCAGAGAAAGGATGAAAGTGAGCATGTATTGATTGCCGTGTGTTAACTCAAAGGCAGACATGTGAGCATGGAATCTCCCCAGTCTGTGGTCTGTATGATCTATATGGCTAAAGAGAGCACCTCCAGCCAAACAGGAATTAAAGGATCTGTGTGGTTGGTGTTCCTATTGGATTCTGATGTAGAGAATGTGTACATGTATGTGTTTGCTTGTTTGTGTATCTGTGTGTGTGTGTGTGTGAGTGTGTGTGTGTGTGTGTGTGTGTGTGTGTGTGTGTGTGTGTGTGTGTGTGTGTGTGTGTGTGTGTGTGTGTTTGTGTCTGATTGTGTTCATTAAAAAATTCCGTTCCTGTTCTGTCATGCATTAGTCATAATTAGTGAGAATAGAAAAAGTTAGTTGAAATAGAAAAAAAATGTGAAACAGAAAAGTATCTATTGATGTTAACGTCGACCTCAATTTAATATTAGCCAAATAAATCCTTAATATCAATTTCTCCTTTCTGCATGTAATATGCATAATCCATGATGTGGGGCTTTAGAACCTCTACCGATGCTACTCTGACTAAACTCATCTTTCACTCCCCTTCTCACCCTGTCCGACGGCAATACGCTCGGTCTCCTAGGTAACTGCAAGGTTGCATGGCGACGGAAGGCAGTAGCCTCATAACCAATGAGGGGGGTCAACGTGCCTGCCTCAGGGGGGTTAGACCACAAGGTTAGTGAGTGTGCACAGTGGGCCTTCCTCCGTTCAGTGCTGGAGATGTGCTCATGAGAAACACAAGCAGACAGGGGCCTGTCACGACCACCGGCTGCCCTCACGTTAAGGTCAGCGTCGTTCAAGCATGATGATGCCACAGCCATCCAGCGGTCAATCACTGGTAATAGTGTAACTTCCATAATTCACCATAATCTGTCTACAAGGAAGTTTAATACTTCAAAGAGCTAGGATTAGCATTCATATCAACATACAGTCAAGTGGGTTCTGAGAACATTGTACACCTTGGTCATGTTAAACTTTCAATAAATTGTTAAATTCTTATAAAACTTGATTTTTACTCTTTGCCTGACGCAATCTGGGATTATTTTGTGACAAATTCAGTCTTAAAATACAAAAGAAAGGGACCTGAAAACAAAACCTGTAAAACTGAATGGGTTTGTGTTGACAGAACTAGAGCAGGGACCTTTAGATGAACCCTGAATTGAATAGCCCCAGTAATGGCCATCCAGCACCTGAAGCTTGTTCTCTGCTTCTTCTGTTTCTTTATTTGGTTTCTAATGAAAACGATGCCTCTGGAAACAACCTCAGCATTGTCTAAAAAGGTCCACAATTATGGCTGAGGAGTATATGAGCTTGGTCTCTCAGAGTAGAGACGGACTCTCTCATTCTATCCTATCTCTGACCACAGGCCCTGCTGGTGGCCAGCTAGCACGGCTAATCTCCACAGCGACACTGAGACAATGCACACAATGAGGAGGAATAAATAGCTCAGCAGTGCTAATATCCGCTGCTCGCTCCTCAGGCAGAATGGACAAGAGTGGACCCACCACCTCCACTACTGTCACCCACGCCACCACACGGGCAAGTGCAGTGCAGGTCAGGAGGATGTACGCGTGAAACACACACACACACACACTCCACGTGAAACACACACACACACACTCCATGTGAAACACACACACACACACACACACACACACACACACACACACACACAAACACACACAAACACACACAGACATGATTAGATTGTCTTCCTGAGGTGACAGGTCCCTGAGATGAAGCTGACAGCTCCTCCAGAGCCGGGCGTCGTGGCAACCCCCCCTCCGTATCCCATGGCTTCTCATGAGCGATGGCACTGAGCCGGCCGTCTGGCCGCACTGTGCCAGTCCCATTATAATGCCCACGCATTAATCGCACGGTGCCTGTTGGCAGCGCACCCGCTCCTCCATAGCCTGGCGCTGGCTCTGTCTGAGAGGTGCCAGCCAGCCAGCCAGCCAGCCTGCCCACGGAGTGTGCCATCACCCCACCCTGCCATCTCCCAGCTGGCCCACCGAGAAGGCTGTGGGGGCTGAGAGGAGGTGTGTGTGTGTGTGTGTGTGTGTGTGTGTGTGTGTGTGTGTGTGCTCTCTTCTATGCATATGTGTGTGCTTCTATGCATGTGTGTTTGGGTGTGTGTGTGTGTGTGTGTGCGGGAGGGGGTGCATCTTTGTGTGTGTGTGTGTGTGTGTGTGTGTGTGTGTGTGTGTGTGTGTCTGTGTTCTCCAAGTATTCTGAGAGATCATGGTGTGGACTTTGCAGCAGGCGTCTCACATAAGACGATGTGTTAAATGGTCTAAGGGCTTTGCCCGGTTGATGTAGCCTTGGACCTGCAGACAAATCTCTCTCTGACTAATGCTTCTGTGGTGCTGGTCCTGTGAGCTCCATATGGTGTTAAAGAGCACCACATGTTAGTCACATAACTCACAATTCACCACCCACACACCTCAAAACAAACACACATCAGACCCCCGAAGAGTTTCATGAAACCACTAACAGGCCCGACATCAGTTCACTATGAGTGAGAAAGTGTGTTTCACTAGGTATCCGCTTACTGTAGAAGTGTCATGAAATGTTTAGCCCAAATAGTATAGGCATTAAATAGTGACAATAATTAGGGGGAAGATACAGGTAGGTTGGAAGCACTACGCCAGAGTGCATAATGCTACAGAAAGCAGACAGATTGATATTAGCTCTTAATATTTATCGACTCCTGCCAAACCACCTTCATAAACAGGTCAAACATACTATGAGACCCACAACGAACTGCCCTTGTAAGAAAAGCACAAGGCGTTCATAGGAAAAAGTATGTTTCTTTGGTTAATGCAGCTTCAATCTTTATTCCAATAAAAAGCAATCACGGAAGCACGTGGGACGTGGGACGTATTCCGGGCACCAATCCTAATGAGTGAACCCAGAGCTTCTCAAACTTTTGTCCTACATCTTGTTCCAAAGTCCCTCCTACACTCCTAAATGTAAATGAATCAGTCTTTCAAAGCAAACAGGTCTGGCCACATAATGCTGTTCTGTATGATAATTAAATCTCCACCTTGACTGGGATGGCTCTCAGTGGTCTACCTCCCAAACCCAATTTACAATTGTTTGGTTACATTCACACCACAAGTTGCTTCCTGGCCCTGCATGAGGCCATAGCATGGACCTTTGAGTGTTATATGGACAAAGATTGTTAAGGCGGAGCAAGATACTTCGTCGTAGTTCATGTCTATGGGCGCGAAATGGGGATCGAATCCTGTCTGCATAAAGAGGCATGTCGATGACGTATTGATGAGCGTACGTTGCAAACGGCCAACAGCAGCGGCATAAATAACCGGCGCACACCTGATATAAAGTCGATTTTCTCCAGACTGGAATGCTCAAAAATGCTAAAAAATGTACCTGAAATGTTCAGAAGGGTTTGAGGATCATGAAAACGTGCCCGAAATTCACATTCCTAACTCTATAGAACCAAGACAGCATATGTGGTAAAATTCTGAGCTATGCCCATAGACTTCAATGGAGCAGTCGCTGCCTCTGCTCTGCATAAAGGGGGATTTTGACCCCTCCTCGTGCGATCCGGGTTCCCGGAAGTGGCTCCTGATGAAATATCTTGCTCCGCCTTAACAATCTTTGATATGGATAAGATCACGTGGGACATAATGTAACATATGGTGTTCTTAAGGGCCGCTCACACCAGGAACGATAACTATAACGATAACTCTAACCATTACGATAAAAGCGTCCACACTGATCAACGATAAGCAAAGTCTCTCCTTGTGTTGATGAATGTGATGGCAAAAATGTGATGGGTTCCGATTGGCTTTTCATCGTTCTCAAAATTGCTCTGAAAGTGATCCCCAACGAAATCATTCTTCATGTCGTTATCGTTAAAGTTTATGTGTGAACGTCTTCATTCATATTAACGAGAACAATATTTTTTTATAGTTATCGCTATAGTTATCGTTCTTGGTGTGAATGGCCCTTTAGACAGGGTAAACTGTAAATCCTTAAACCCTGAACTGGGTGGCTACCTCATGCCTATTAACTATGGAGTAACTGAGGGAGTATGTTATCATATGAAGGGTCTCTAAACATACAGATGAGGAATCAAGGATGAGGTATGGTTTCATTAAAACATGAAACAACATATAGATATATACTGTACATAATAAACATTGACTGCCTAATTTACAAAGTTGCGTATAATGTGTCATTTGCAGGATTTTGTTTGTCTTAGTGGATGTGATTTAGAGACATTTGGAAGGTTCCAGAAGCTGGGGCATGGGGGCAGCTGGCTGGGTAATGATGAAATGAGCATTCCAAAAGTGGCATCCCATCATGCTCAGCGTGACCCGACGCTCCGTCAGTAAACAGCCTCGCCTGAGGAGGTCGGGCCACATCGGCCAGTCACATCACAGCACATTACACACGCCAGACGGACACAGCACTTTCGACAGTGACTCGGCTTCAGTGTGACGCACACACACACACACACTCATGGACACACAGACACATACACACAGACACACACATACACTCATGGACACACACAGTCACACACACACACACACACACACACACACACACACACACACACATACACAAATACAAAACACACACATCATACACACACCCATACACACACAAACACACACACACAAACGCACCAACAGACAGAGGTGCACAAACACATTCATACAGTACATACACTTAGCCTCATGATATCTTTGTCTCATCTTTTGACCTCCTAAGTGTCTCAAATAAAGAGGGCACATGATGAGATAATCAGAAACCAACAGCCATGACTCCTAAATCTATAGGTCACTTATACACACATTAGCGCACACACGGACACACACACACAGACACAAACAACACATATTAGGCAGTTGAGTTGGTGTTGAGTTGTGTTGCTGCGCCATGTGTTGGTTTGTCACATGCAAAAGCAGGGCAACTATGAATGTTTTATGAGCACAACACAACACACTCTCACACACACACACACACACCCACACACACATAGGCATGCATGTGCACCCACATACACATTTACAATTGCATGCATATACACGCACACACACACACACACACTCACACACACACACACACGCGCACACGCACGCACACACACACAGGCAAACTCATGTTTTATGAGTGAGCTGTGGTAAATGTTTCCTCTTGTAGCCCTGCTGGGCCAACTCTGCCAGAAGAAGGAGAGTGAACACAAGCACTTACGTTTTCTGTGGTCCCTGTGATCACATGTAGCCCGTCGTACGTCGACTTGATGTACATCCCCTAAAACAGACACACACACACACACCAAACTTTGATTATTCTTTTGTTTTAATTGGATCCATGTCTGCATCCACATTATAAATACATTTTAGTGATTCCATTCCAAAAAATATACAGGGCTCCAGAGTGCGACCAATTTGGTCGCATATGCGACCTAATTTTTCAAAAGTGCGACTAAAAAAAATCGGAGGTCGCACCGGTGCGATCAGCTATTCGAGAGAGGAAAACGTGTCCGCATTGAAACTCTCTACCTTTGGTTCAATAACAGACACATATTTGGCCAATATCGTGGTTTAAACAAATCACAGATAGAGAAGGGCGGGACCTCCCATCTGATTGGCCGTGGCCCGGTGCCTGTGTGTAAATTTGAAAATGCGTGTGCTGCAGAGAGAGAGATAGAGAGAGCGAAAGAGAGAGAGGTCAGTGACCCGTCAGATAAACAGTGTGAATGTAGTTGTATATGTGCATTACAGTGTGGTCACATAGGCCGAGATAAATGTACCCTCTCCCCACTGCCTTTCGGCGGCTGGCAGCAGCAAACCGATCA
>NW_027468657.1:23533887-23541387 GCF_046254945.1 Alosa pseudoharengus
GAACCCAGGTGTCAGCCAGGAGGTGTATAGTGGCAGCATCATACACACACACACACACACACACACACACTGGGATGGAAGGGTTAAATAATGGATGGATGGACGGATGGATGGATGGATGGAGGAATGTATGGGTCGATGGAAGGATGTATAAGTAAATATATGCTGGTATGGATGGATGAATGGATAAATAGACATATGGAGGTATGGATGGATGGATGGATGAATGGATGGGTCGATGGAAGGATGTATAAGTAAATATATGCTGGTATGGATGGATGAATGGATAAAGACATATGGAGGTATGGATGGATGGATGGATGAATGGATGGAGGAATGGATGGATGGAGGAATGGATGGATGGAGGAATGGATGGATGGAGAGATGGATGGATGGAGGAATGGATGGATGGAGAGATGGATGGATGGATGGAGGAAGGCAACACCTGCTGCAGTGCCTCCAGGGCTCTGCTCACTGAGCCGAGTGGATAGTCAGAGCTCAGAAGACCGAAGAACCGAAAAAGGAAGAGGGATTCAGGCGATCCTTCCAAAGAGGTCAAATGGTGCAATGTATCAGTGCCATCAGTGATGGTTGCAATGCAAATTTTTGTAAATTGATAGTTTAGCAATTTGGTGAATTGCTATAGTTTAAAGTGTTAGCACTGCTAGCATGACATAAGGCGACTAACACAAAAGTCCCACAAAATCAGGGATGCGTAAGAATAGAAATTGTTAGACATGAAATACCTGAAAGCATGACTCTGAGGGCCAGATGTACGTACATTTGCGAACGTAACGTTATCAGCGCCATGTACAAACCGCAGACTGCGAACGCTGACAGACCCAAGTTTCCGTCGTATTTATCAATCGTTCAATCCTTGGTGTAAACTGCGCCTTTCTCTGCCTCTCTCCGCCCATAAACGCAATTTACGAACGTCCACAACTGAATGGCAGAGCCTACAAGCGCAGTTGAATGAAGTTAACTGAGGACAACATTAAAAAGAATCAAACGTTTAGCGATCATGAAATAATACCATAGATGATAAGATGTCAACGAGCAGGGAGATAATGAAGATCAGTAGTTCTACTCAAACTACTTGTGAACGTAGGCTATGGAAGATTGGTCAAATCTAGCAAGTAGGAAAGTTTAAGTGAATGACGTGAAAGTGAAAGTAAGACATTCGAAAGGCCAACGAAAGTTAATGTTGCTTTTGATAGTAGCCTACAAAGACTTGCAAAACTGGTGCTCTAAATAGCGATTCTGTTGTCTTTGAAAGGTTATCTTATTGAAGCATTGAACTTCAATTTGGATTAACACCTGCTTTTTCAAGGCGCAAGTATTTAGGCGCAGAATAGACGTGCGCTTTCAGGAGTAGTCTTTGTACATACCGCGGAATACATAATTAGGCGCTCTTTACTCTTCCCCTCCCATCTTTTTACGCTAAACTCCCACTTTCCCCTGGATCCTCCCATGAGTGCATATGCATGACATGACAATCGCAATCTGCCACTTTCAGCTCCCGCGACAGGCAGTTTGCGCTTTTACATCATTGCGGCCTGTTTGTACATACCTCGCAATGATTTTACACGCATGTTGCGAAACAAATACGCCTGAAGTGGGCGCAAAAGCGTTAGTACATCTGGCCCTGAGTGTGTCCCTTACTTACTCTAGGTTGTCATCAGGGCCGGAGTGGGGCCACTTTTCAGCCCGGGAGTTTCAGGCCCAAGACCGGCCCACTTTTTTAGTGGTGGTGGAAATTGGATAAATAAGGCAACATTTCAGCTCTTACTATCTTGTAGTTTTTATTATAGGCTAATATTCCACAAGGATAGGTTGATAAGTTAACAAAAACAGGAAGGAAGAAATAAAGCATTTGAAATGTATCCCACAAGAGGCATATTGAACTAGCCTACTGTATTGTTTACATGTTTTTTTCTGCATGGGTCAGCTATCATGTTGTTGTTTGGTGATTTGCTCCTTTACTACATCCACTTCTGAGCAAACAAGCCATATAGGTTGATCATGTAGCCTACTGCTGTCATAGCCTACTGTTCTTTCTTACATAAAATAACTTTAATTCATATGGTTAACTCTATTATCCTTTCTACTTGTCCCTATAGTCATAGTTAATTTTGGGCCCATCATTTTCAGCGGGGGACTGGCTGATCTGCTGCTCAGGCTACTTTTGTTTTTAGGCCTATAGGCTACTGCATACACAGATCAAGCTTGCGTTTTGTTATCAATATTTGCATAATATTTGCAAAGTCTATGAATAGCCATATTGGATGATACCAAAATGCTAATATTTTAATTCATTTAATATGTTACTTGCGAATAGGTTGACAACGCTATAACGTCCAGAAGGTTATTAGCCCAATTACGCCGTTATAATCATCAAATCTCTCTTTACCAGTTGCCACTTATGTCTGTCCTCTTCAAAAAAAATTGGAAGCATGGCACATTTGGCAGCATTTCCCTCCAATACTTTTAGTCTTTTTTACCTGGCCTTTTCAGTCCCTCGTGGCATCTTTCTACTATCCATCCTCCCTGACGCTTATCACTACGGTAGGGCCGGCCTGGCTGGTATCTGAGAAAACTTTTTAGGAAAGACGGGCTATATGGACCCATATAGGGGAGGGGAGAACAACCCATGCAGAGGCTGCGGTGTTAGGCATATAATGCGAACGTATAGCCAACTTGAGAAGATAGATTAACGTGACAAATGCCAATATTTTTCCCTCGACCGGCCCAAAAGTGAAGCGGCCCACCGGGAAATCTCCCGATTCTCCCGATTACCCACTCCGGGCCTGGTTGTCATGAAGAATTGCCAGTTAAACATTACTGGTTAGAATTGGTCGTCCCATTGTATCCAGTAATGGCTCCTTAACCGAACCGCTATCAAAATTCATTGATGCCCATATTAGGCCTCTCGTGGAAAGCCTACCTTCTTACCTCCGAGACACAGGACATTTCATTGAAACGATAACAAATGTCAGCTTGGACGGTGATGACACATTTTTAGTCACTATGGACGTAGCCAGCTACACTAATATCCCTCATGACATTGGCCTGACAGCCCTTGAGTTTTTTTCTCAACTCTCGCAATGATTGTTCCCCACCCACAGCCTTTTTGTGTGATATGGCCATATTGGTATTAACTAAAAATTACTTTCTATTTAACAAGGACTATTTCCTTTACATTCGAGGTACGGTGATGGGTGCTCCCTTCGCACCAGATTACGCCAACGTCTTCATGGGTTTTCTTGAGCACAGGCATATCCATATGAATAACCCTTTTGCCAGTAACATCTTACTGTTCAAGCGCTACATTGATGATTTGTTTTTGATATGGAGAGGTACTGAGTAATCTAATTTCCACCGATACATGAACAACCTTGTGGACTCCATTAATTTCAGCCTTGAGTATGGCAGGGATCGGATACATTTCCTTGACACCTGGGCAGTGCGGGACACCAAGAGGTCATACACTACACTATACAGAAAACCCACTGACAAAAACAGCTTTTTGCATGTGTTTCCACCCAGAGCCAAGCATTGTTGAATTGAGTGTTTGACTTCATGTGGGCCATGTAAGGTTGCACCCTTTCTGTTGTCGCTAAGCCTGGCTAGTTTCATCCAGAGGTCATTCATTATGCAACCATGGCTGGGAAACTGCAGATTGGGCTTCAGGAGGTAATACCTCCATTCTGTGCCTTGTGCGAGCATACAGGAAACCCTGGGAAGAACAAGGGATACATGGGGGTATCTGTGGGCAGGCCGGCACACAACCCTGCTCCCTTTTACCCGCTACCTCGTTTGAAGTCCTGTCAGCATTGAAGAAGCCAAAGCTCCATGGCTGGCTCTGTGTGTGTGTGTGAGTGTGTGTGCGTGTGTGTGCGTGAGTTTCTGTGTATGTATGTGTGTGTGTGCTTCTCTCTCTGTGTCTGTGTGTGTGTGTGTGTGTGTGTGTGTGTGTGTGTGTGTGTATTGTGCATGTGTTTGTGTATGTCTATGTGTGTGTGTACTTCTCAATGTGTGTGTGAGTGTGTACTTCTCAATGTGTGTGTCAGTGTATGTGTGTGTGTGTGTGTGTGTGTGTGTGTGTGTGTGTGTGTGTGTGTGTGTGTGTGTGTGTGTGTGTGTGTGTGTGTGTGTGTGTATCGGAGGCACAAGGCCCTGGCCAACGTTATCTCCCCGCAAACAGGCTGCCCTGAGCTGGATGCTGAGGCGGCCTCGTCCCACTGGGAAGACACTGTGCAATGTGTGGGGATGGCTTAAGAAGGGCTGCACAATGCATTGTCCATCACGGCTGTGTGTGTGTGTGTGTGAGTGTGTGTGTGTGTGTGTGTGTGTGTGTGTGTGTGTGTGTGTGTGTGTGTGTGTGTAGTTTTTAGAAGTATCGTTGGAAGTATTTTGTGGTTTATTAAGCATTTACAAAACATTTGAAACGTCTTATAAACTATGTAAGGGAGGTGTCCTGATATACAGAATTAATGGACGAGGCAGAGGCAAAGAAGTCCCATCACACAAAGGAAAGCCGACTTGTTCATTTTGTTGTACTACTTTCTTTGTCACTCACAATGATAACCAAATCTTAGGGCGTAGCACTTTGGTGATAACGGTGGGTAGTTGTTTACAGTTGATTCCATTGTTGCTGCTTTCTAGTTCAACCATCATTTAGTATGGTTGTTACCATTCAAAGAGCATTGATATGGAACCGTGATCTACTTCATAGGTGTCCCGATAAACATTATTAATAGCCACCTTGTCAGCCAATCAGAAAATAGTATTTTTAAATAATAAATAACTGATTTTGTCTGTCTTACCTGTTGTACGATGGTGGTCAACTCTAGACACAGCTGAACTATGTTGTTCTTGAGCAGTGAGTATTCAGTCACACTGACGAATGGGGACCTGGAAGATTCAAAAACAAAATATGAATTAACAATGTATTATCTTAAATCCATATTCAGAGATTTAGAAGATATTCCTTATGTAATACAGTAATACTACAAAAACAATAGCAGTTCTATAACTGTAACACTTAACAAAGCTAGTTGGCTAAGTGGCTACAGTAGAACGCAATATGTTGTTTATTATGGAGCATGTTCTATGTTAATGGGATTAGATAGATAGATAGATACTTAGATAGATAGATAGATAGATACGATAGATGATTGAGCACGATTAATAATATATTATAGGACTTTGTTTATAAACTGTATATGACAATGTAATATCAACTCCCTTGATGTACGTATTAACACTGGTGTACGTTGCAAACACCCATAAAGCCCATCATGATGTCATGTATGGGCGGCTCATGAAGACAGGTGTCTCCCATCACTCTCAGCCCTGCCTGAAGTCTCTCTGTTCTCGGATCGCCGCCAACTCAGTGACCTGAATCTGCAGTGGGTGTTTTACTTCCAGACAAAGAAGCATTCACACACAGACACACACACCCACACACACACACACCCATCACCTGCCTGAACACTGTCGGAGACGACATGCCTTGCTGCCTGGTTGCCCAGGATGACTGCTACACCTGCAGGACCGGTCAGGCCAGAGTCCTGAGCTGCTTGGCTAATTACGGGCTTGTGTCGATCAAATATATGGTGAAGGATTTTGTCTTTTGTCTACTGCAGGGATTCCCAAACTGTGGTACGCGTACCCCCGGTGGTACACGAGCTGCCACTAGGGGGTACGCGAGATGAAAAGGGCAATGGTGGAAAGGAGTTAAAAATGATTAATTAATTAATACTCTAATTAATTCATAAATAATACATAATTTCGAATCGGGTTATAATGATATGGAAACGTGAAATTAAAGGAAATAATTTGTAAACTCTATAATAGGGTATGTTTTCATTAAAAAATAAGCTACACACAATAGGCTACACGTGATTTCCTGCGGGCAGCCAGAATATCTGGCGCGTTAGTTTCGTTGAAGTATAGGCTAGGTAGAAGGCTGCGTAAACATGGAAAACTGGCTAAAAACAGGGACACTGTCCAAAAGGCCTAATTAAAGCGATCGAAGAGGAGAAGCGAGAGAAACAGAGCAGGACACAGGTAACGATGGAATGGGATGGGGGGCAGACTAATGAAGGTGGAGATGGAGCGCAGGGGATAAAAGAAAGAACGAGACAGAAAAGACTGCGCGAAGAATGTGAAAGTATGATAGATTGGGAGACAGACTGCCCAAAGCCACAGTGCGTTGTCTGCAGTGAGATGCTACCTAACCATACTAATTTACATACTACCTAACCATACTAATACTTTTTTTTGTAACGTGAGAGCTCATAGACCAGTTGCACATTTTGATTATGTTATCATGTAGGGCGGCTATTAAACAACGATGCCTGGAATGCGTCAATAGAATGAGTTACTTTTTTATGTGTTGGATGGTGGGGGTACGCGAGCCGAGTCAGGATGTAGAAGGTGGTCCGCGGGGAAAAAAGTTTGGGAACCGCTGGTCTACTGTGATTGCAATGTGTGGTTAAAAGTAATGTGGCTAACTGTATGTTTGTAGGCCTATGTATTGAGTCTTAATCCTTAATCCTTAATCCTTTTGTGACACTGCAAACAGAGCAAACAGATCTATCTATCCATCAATCTATCTATCGATCTATCTATCTA
This sequence comes from Alosa pseudoharengus, assembly GCF_046254945.1. Classification (NCBI taxonomy): domain Eukaryota; kingdom Metazoa; phylum Chordata; class Actinopteri; order Clupeiformes; family Clupeidae; genus Alosa; species Alosa pseudoharengus. Next base: position 23,540,527 of record NW_027468657.1, read on the forward strand.
TTTATCTATCTATTTATCTATCTATCTCGCTACCTTAGAATAATAAGGTTCTATCTGACATGTTTGTCAAAATGGAGTTATTTACATATTTTTATCCTTTGAAAGTTTCTTAAGTTCAGATGAGGTGTTTCTTAAAGTTGTGTACATATTTGGACTTTATATCAAAAAGAACTTGTTCCATTTACCATGTAACTCTATGGAATTCTAAAACTTTGAAGCTCAATATCTCAAAACGCAGATATAATCTTATTATTCTAAGGTAGCGATATCTATCTATCTATCTATCTATCTATCTATCTATCTATTTACGCTCAGGAGGGAATAAGCATTTCAGCCTCTGCCGTCCACACTGAAGGGAAATGTGATGGGTTAACTGCACTGCTGGATGTATAGCAGTGCAGTTATTTTTGGTTAGTCATGGATTTTTCTTAAGTCGGCACTCGGCTGAGGCTAAAAATATCTCACCACAGGGGAGACATTCAGTAACTTCTTCTGACACTTCATTTACATTCCTGCTGTCTGCTGATGAGTAGACCATTTTTAGAGACCAATTTCAATCTATTCTCTTTCATCCGAAATACCAATAGTTCTCCAACATGTGTTGATGAGCCAGAAGGTCAATACGGATGCTTATGCTGAACTTAAATGATACAATACAATACATGCCATACTGTAACTTGTTTTCTGGATATCACTGTCTCCTAACACAAAATGACTCTCCTATGAGATAGAGAATCTCTCTCTCACTTCCTCTCTCTTTCTCTCTCTCTCTCCCTCTCTCTCTCTCTCTCTCTCTCTCTCTCACACACAAACACACACACACACACACTCACACACCTGTCCAGCCAGGCCAGGAGGTTC
>NW_027468657.1:23553887-23561387 GCF_046254945.1 Alosa pseudoharengus
CCATTGCATCTTTGCAGTAATCTTACAGCAAAAGAATCTACAGCATTACAATTATGAAATGAGACTGCTCTGCAAACTTATGAAAGTGATTGATCAAGGTAAAGCTTGAGATATTTGAGGTACAACATATTTTCATTTTTTTTCTATTTCAGAATTTACTTTTTTATTACAAGTGTACGTGTTTCTCAGTTGTAGGTCTCTCCACTGCAGCTGTCTACAGCTGCCTAGAGAGATATGGCCCTGTTGCTATTTCCAATGTTTTTACTGAAGTTTATAACTTAAATATTTACAGAGTTGTGTACGTATTACGTGTTTGTATATCATGAAACCAAGATGCCGTTTCCAGTGAGGTTTGTGTATGTTTGTGTCTGTGTGTGTTTCAGGCAGTTGGGACATTCCTCTGGGCTATTCATTAAACCACTGACCTTTATAACAAAGTGACACACAGTTGTTGACACATAGCCACACCCACGAACATACATAGACATACACACACACACACACACACACACACACACACACACATAAATACACACACACACACACACAAACACACACACACACACACACACACACACACACACACACACACACATACACACACACACACACACACTACAACCACAAATTGATGAGCTCATTCATGCATGCACATACACAAGTGAAGGCATTGGTAGTAGTAATAGCAGTAGTAGAAACCAATTACCAATTGGCTCACAAAACTGCCGCACGATGTTTGTTTGTATATCTGAACTCTTGTAGCTTTAGTCAATAGCTTCATTGAGGTCTGAAAATGACTAATGCCATTTTACATACATTATGCAACTAAACCACACAGATCGCATGGTTTGTCACTGTTTTGTTGACAACAGGTCATATTTCAAGTGAATATGTTGAGTCTCATATACATGCTCATCTGTGATCTGACATCATTATCATGCTCTGCCCATTTCTACTCTGTCTTGTTATGCTATTTGACCATGAGACCAATGGTTTAAAGCAAAAGCCTACATATAGCTTGTAACATGTACATATACAGTACGTAATATAATGTGTGTTGCATTGCGGTGTGTGTGTATGTGTATGTATATGTGTGTGTGTGTGTGTGTGTGTGTGTGTGTGTGTGTGTGTGTGTGTGTGTGTGTGCGTGCGTGCGTGCGTGTGTGTGTGTGTGTCTGTGTGTCTCTCTGTGTGTGTGTGTGTGCGTGCGTGCATGGGTGCGTGTGTGCGTGCGTGTACGTGTGCATGTATGTGTGCGTGTGCGTGTGCGTGTGCGTGTGCGTGTGCGTGTGCGTGTGTGTGTGCGTGTGCGTGTGCGTGTGCGTGTGCGTGTACGTGTGCCTGTATGTGTGCGTGTGCCTGTATGTGTGCGTGTGAGTGTGTGTGTATGCATACACGTGTTCATCCTCACCAGAGCGCACAGCAGGTCCACAGCCTCCAGGATGAGCTCCTGGTGTCCGATGCGTGTCACCCCCAGCTCCTCCAGCTCCTGGTGCGTGATGTGCAGGAGCTGCTCCCCGCTGATCTTCTCCCGCTCAAAGTTCTTGATGTACTGCTGCAGACAGTCATCCAGGCCTGGAGGGAAACACACAACACACACGTTTACTTCTTTTGTCTCTTTTGGTCTTTTGTCTCTTGTCTTTTGCCTTTTTTTGTATTAATGACTGGTGTGCAGTCTCAGCACTGACACCATGTTTGGACACACACACACACACACACACACACACACACACACACACACACACACACACACACACACACACACACACACATGGAAAAGACATGTATCATGGTTTCACTATCTGCAAAGCAACAACACACTTTAGACACACTGAAATCACAAAAGGTCTGTTATTGTGTCCACCACATACTCCTATTGAGCACACAGTGCTCTCCTCCTGAGTGTATATACACTGTATGTCCTACATGTCTCTACATGTCTCTTTGCTAGACGCACCCAAAAGTATGTTCAGACTGCACAGCGAGTTCGCTCATCAACTCATTCCTATGCTATATCTATATGTCATGGTAATGTATAAAGTTGCACGTTATGATGTATCATGTTTTCAGCATGCTATTTAAGGCTAATCCTAATGACATGTAGGTCATGCCAGGGGTGTATGTTGGTGTGACTCTCTCTAACAAAACCTGATAGGAGATGACCCATGAGTTAGGGCATCAGAGTAATCAGACACACACAGACACACACACACACACACACACACACACACACACACACACACAGACACACACACACACATAACACACAGGCACAGATGTGAGGAGATGCATGGCTTAAATGAAGCATTATGTGCTATAAAGGAAGGGCGATGCATATGGTCATCACAGTGTGTGGGTATGGAAATTCACAGGTAACAGCTGTGCCAAGACAGAAGAGGAACAATGAGGGAAACTCACTCTCTCTCTCTCTCTCTCCCTCTCTCTCTCTCTCTCATACACACACACACACTCACACATACAGTGTGTGTCTGTGTTTATGTGTGGAGTTCTTAATGTGTGTGTGTGTATGTGTGTGTGTGTGTGTGTGTGTGTGTGTGTGTGTGTGTGTGTGTGTGTGTGTGTGTGTGTGTGTGTGTGGGTGGGTGGGTGTTTGGGCTCTTTATGCTTAAGTATTTTTCTTTGTGTGTGTGTGTGTGTGTGTGTGTGTGTGTGTGTGTGTGTTTGGGCTCATTTATGCTTAAGTATTTTTCTTTGTGTGTGTGTGTGTGTGTGTGTGTGTGTAAATGTCTGGCCATGTTTGTTGCTCTGCATTTGAAGATGGGACAGAGGAAATGAACTGGAAATAGAACTGGCGAGAGAACAGAAGATCCAGACTCACGAACAGGCCCTCAGATGGCTCTGATATAGCTTGGGCTTAACATCATGCATAATTGCACTGCACTTATGTGTTTGTGTCTCTGATGTGTGTGTGTGTGTGTGTGTGTGTGTGTGTGTGTGTGTGTGTGTGTGTGTGTGTGTGTGTGTGTGTGTATGTGTGTGTGTTTGTGTGGGAAGAAGGAGAATTTCTAACTTGTGATGTAGTTCCTCTGGGTCGGACCACTAGACAATTAGAGCAGCGGGGGGGGGGGGGGGGGGGCAGAGAAGAAAAGACAGACAGAGAGAGAGAGAGAGAGAGAGAGAGAGAGTGAGAGAAAGAGAGACAGAGAGAGAGAGGTGAGACAGAGAGAGAGAGAGAGAGAGTGAGACAGAGAGAGAGAGAAAAAATAGAGAGGGAGATAGAGAGTGAGACAGAGAGAGAGAAAGAAATAGAGGGAGATAGAGAGTGAGACAGAGAGAGAGAGAGAAAGAGAGAGGTGTTTGTTGATGATGAGAGGTTTGCATTAGAGACTGGTAGAATGGCTGTAGTCACAGTCTGCTGCCTGCCCTTGTTTAGAGGTTCTGAGTGAGGAAACCCTGGGGTAGAGATGAGAGGATGAGAGCAGAGAAGCAACACACAGACACAGAGAGAGAGGGAGAAAAAGAGATGGATGGATGCATGAAATGATTTGTCTGGCACACACACACAATGATATATATATATAAACTGTATACACATAAACAAACAACAATGAAACATACACCGGAGAACAGACACACATACACACACGCACGCACGCACGCACGGAAAAACACACACACGCACGGACACACGCACGCACACACGCACGCACACACGCGCACACAGTGGTGGAACACTCCTCTTGAGCCACACCGGACGCCGCATCTCTCCCAAATTAATAACCCGCCCAGGCACCTGCTCAAACATGGATGGGGTGTGAATACACATACACACACACACACGCAAACACACACACACTGTGGAGTAAGAAGGTGATTGTCAGCAGATTAGGAGAGACTTGATGACACAACGGAAAGAAAAAGGTCCTCTCTCATGGGTTACTATTAACTTTATCCACTGACCCTCACATAAGTGCAAGTACACACATACACACACACACACACACACACACACACACACACACACACACACTAACAAGCCTCAGGACTCAGCCTGAATTTGGACTATGTTAACGTCATGCTTGACTTGGCGTTCCCTTTCCTTAAACACATAAACACACACACACACACACACACACTCCCCCATGTGCATAAACAACAGCTGAGACTGAGGCTCTCGCGTGGCTCCCTGAGGCCTGTTACACTGCACGGCGGGCTCCCTGATGACGGCTACGCTCCGCTCTGTACACACACACACACACACACACACACACACAGACACACACACACACACACACACACACACACACAGACACACACACACACACACACACACACACAGACACACACAGACACACACACACACACACACACACAGACAGACACACACTCACACACACTCACTGAAGTGGCACTCAGAGTCTCAGCATTCTTAAAACGACAGGCAGCCACCCGAACAGAGTGGGCCTGATGTCTCAGGAGAAAGACAGAGAGGTGGAGAGTATAATAGAGAGAGGGAAGAGGAGAGGGGGGGGGGGCATGCAGGTGGTTAACTTACAGAAAACGGACTCTGTGACCCTTCTTTATGAACATGGTGTGTGTGTGTATAATATGTATTAAGGGTGTGTGTGTGTGTGTGTGTGTGTGTGAATAGATGAATGAGTGAAAGAGAGGAGAGAGGAGGAAAATGATGAAGAGAGAGAGAGAGAGAGAGAGAGAGAGAGAGAGAGAAAGAGAGAGTGTGTGTGTTGTTACTGTGTGCTAAAGTCATGCATAACACCCTCACTCCCAATCAAGCTCCCCTGCAGTGGTTGATCCAAAGTGGCAAAATATTTTGGAAGTGCAAATATCTCCCTCCTGAATCTTTTCACACATGGTGTAACACACACACACACACACACACACACACACACACACACACACACACACATAAACATACACACACACACAAACACACACACTCCGTTTCTCTCCTCAACTTCCTACCTCTCCCCCTCTTTATCTCCTACTCTCTCTCTCTCTCTCTCTCTCCTCTTATTCTCTGCCATTTGGCCAGGCCCTGTGTCTTGTTTGCAGGCATTCAAAGGGACGCCTTTCAGTGGGCCTCTCCCCGCAGGGCTGGCCTCCTGCTCAGGAAGCCGTAAATACAGATGGTGACGGCAGCGAGCTCCAGCCCAGCCTGGAATGGGCCAAGGGAAGAGAGGAGAGGAGGAGAGGAGCGAAGAGGAGGAAGAGAGGAGAGGAGAGGGAGAGGAGGAGGCGCAGAGGGGAGGATGCAGTGGAGACGAAAAATGTGACAGTCACTCTCAAACACGAACACCTTCTCAAGAAAGTAGAAGTATGTGTTCCACTTCTTTGTTAAATATCTTTCCACCAAAGATTCTATAGCACTCCGCTCTAACATATTTGCTATTTGCTTTCCACAGACTTAATTTGCCGATTGAGTGATTGGTTTACAAACCAAGAAATAAACAAATAAAACAGCTTATATTTTATTAACAAGTATTTACAAGTAAATAAATAAACAACCATTCCCAATTTCCGCTGCGGACCACCTGGAGAGGCCTGGCAGAACACCCTCAGCTGGACTCTGGCGTGGTCAGCAGCGTTTCATCTCGTGCCCGGGGACCGGGAGAGAGAGGGCCCTTCAATGGGGAGCCTGTGCCTGTGACAGCTGCGGCCAGCCTGAAAGCAGCCCCTGTGTGCCCGCATGTGTGCCAGGGTGAAGCTCTGGTCAGAAAACCCAGCCGACCAATGTTGTTCTAAGCAACCAAGGCTGCCCCATGCAAGAAATTTGCCAAAAATATCTCACAAAGTTGTGCATAGAAAAATAAGGGGAAAAATAAAGATTTAACAAAAAATTAAAGAAAAACATGAAGGAAAAAATTCATAGACATTATAGGAGAAATTTAAGACAGCACTGGAAATAGCAAAATATTTCTCTTAAAAGAAGAAAGAGAGTTAAACTAGTAAGGCCACCTGACTGTCCTTTGTTGAGGAAGAACATTGAAATTGAAATGGAAGGCCCAACCTCAGTCCACAACTCCCAGCTGCCCTCGTCCATGCCTTGTATGCCAAACATGCCCACCATGTTGGCCAGGACACACAGAGTGACCGCCACACTGATCCTGTTTCACTAGTTTTTGTGTATGTATGGGTGTGTGTGCGGGTGATCTCTCTCTCTTTCTGTGTGTGTGTGTGTGTGCGTGCGTGTGTGTATGTGTGTGCGTGTGTGCGTGTGTGTGCGTGTGTTTGTGTGTGTGTGTGTGTGTGTGTGATTGTGTGTGTCATGATTCCTAACTCTCCATAGCATTCTGCAGCACCTATTCAATGTAACAGTTATACAATAATAACTAGAATCTTAAGCTATGTAAGCTTACGCAAATAAGCACATACTTGAAACTGTTGTTTACAGCAGCGGTCCCCAACCACCGGGCCGCGGGACATTCCTAACCGGGCTGTAGCCTACGACAAGAGTTTTTAAAAAATGCATGCAAACTAAATAAACTAAATTTAATTCGCAGTAATGTCACATTCCCAATAAGTCCTTTATGTGTGGTATTTGGCGATAAGTTGTCAAAACGAAGCAATGAAACTATCAAAGCTAATTCGACATCTAGAGTCCAAGCATCCTACACTTAAAGACAAACCCCCTGAGTTCTTTGAGCGTAAGAAACGCGAGCAAGAAGGACAAAAAACTAGTGCGTAAAGCAACCACATCGGTGAACGTGGCTGCGCTAAAAGCCTCATAGTGGCTAGTCGGATTGCTAAATCTAAGAAGCCCTTTACTATTAGGGAAGAGTTCATTCTGCCTGCTGGTAAAGGCATGTGCAATGAACTCCTTGGGGAGGCTGCAGCTAAAAAAATAGCTCAGGTACCGCTTTCTGCAAGCACTGTCCATAGGCGAATTGATGATATGTCAGAGGACATTGAGGCACAATTGTTAGAGAGGGTGAATGGGTCACCGTGGTACGCTATCCAAGTTGGTTGGTTGCAGGTCACTGGCCAGAGTGTTTGAGTTGCGAGAGCCGCTGCAGAGATTTCTTACAGAAAAAAAGTCACCGTTAGCTGCATATTTTAGTGATCAGGGCTGGGTGTCAAAACTCGCTTACCTGTGTGACATATTCGGGTTGCTTAATGACCTCAACCTGTCACTGCAGGGGAGAATGACGACTGTCTTTAAACTGGCAGATAAAGTCGCTGCATGTAAAGCCAAGCTTGATTTGTGGGTACGACGAGTGGATCGGGGTGTATTTGATATGTTCCAAACAGTAGTGGGGGTTTTGGGAGAGACTGAGGCAGGGCCCTTTCTCTCACAGCTGGTGCGCGATCACCTTGTTGCGCTTTCAAATTAGTTTGAGCGTTAGGCTACTTCCCATCCTCCAAAGATCCACGGCAAACCAATGAGTGGGTCCGCAACCCATTTGTCAATATCCCGAATAGTCCTAACTTGTCAGCGCAGGAGGAAGAGCAGTTGATCGAAATTGCAAATGACGATGGTCTTAAAGGAATTATCCGGAGTAAAATGCACTTTAGATCGAT
>NW_027468657.1:23566387-23573887 GCF_046254945.1 Alosa pseudoharengus
CAGAAGAATTTTAATTATCCTGTCTTCAATTATACTGTTTATTATCTCCACCCAAGGGGTTTGTTTGATTCCTGCTTGTCCTGCTTGTCTGTTAGATTTGTGTGAGAGCTCGTTGTAAGGAACATGAGCCTAGGGAGCAGCCATTAAATGGTGGTCGTTATCAAGACATGCGCTTGTCTTCAGTATAGAAGATACAGAAGGAGATGAAAAGATCAACCCTTCTAGAATGTAGTCAACGCCTCTCCTAGCTGAATTGTGTTTGTGTACATTTTGTTTGTTTGCCTCTCTGGGTGCGAGTTTGACAGCATATTTTGTCGACAGTGCATGCACACTGTGGCCAGACAGATGTCAGACACGCAAAGTTAATTAATAAAAGATCGATAGATAGAGCAGAACGTACCACTGGCATGTGGTTGGTTTATTCATATAAATATCCAGCCCGCTACATATATCCACTCGGCCCGCTACCTATATTACATTACATTACATTACATTACATTTGGCTGACGCATTTTTAACCAAAGCGACTAACAACATGGTAAACAGTTTAAGTTTTAGAGCAATTCTCAACAATATTAGGACAATTTAAAAAAACATAAGAATAAGTACAGTAAGTATAAGTGCATCAGTGAGTGCTGTTGTTAACAGTTACGTGTCCGTTTAAGACGGCTGGTGAGTGCTAGGATCAGCAAGACTTGTTGTAAGTGTTGCTATGAGAGGAGATGTTCTCTAAAGAGCTGGGTCTTCAGGAGTTTTTTGAAAATGGAGAGGGATGTCCCTGCCCTTGTAGGAACTGGCAGTGTGTTCCACCAACGAGGAACAACAGATGAGAAAAGTTTGGATTGGCCTGAGCGTACCGGAGGTAGAGCTAGACGTCGTTCGTCTGAGGAGCGCAGCGGTCTGGAGGTAGCGTATGTCTGTATGAAGGCATTCAAGTAGGTGGGAGCAGAACCGGAGACTACTTTGTAGGCAAGCGTTAGAGCCTTGAATTTGATGCGGGCCGCCATAGGTAGCCAATGTAGCTGGATGAGTAGCGGGGTAACATGTGCCCTCTTGGGTTGGTTGTAGACCAGGCGCGCCGCCGCGTTCTGGATCATCTGAAGTGGTTTCACTGCGCAGGCTGGGAGACCTGTCAGGAGGGCGTTGCAGTAGTCGAGTCGTGAGATGACTATTGCCTGAACCAGAAGTTGGGTGGCATCTTGAGTTAAGTAAGTCCTGATTTTCCGTATATTGTAGAGTGCGAAACGGCATGACCGGGCGACTGAGGCAACATGATCTGAGAAGTTTAGTTGGTTGTCGAGAACAACTCCTAGATTTCTTGCAGTCCTGGTAGGTGAAACAGAGAGGGAGTCAAATTTGATGTTGATGTCGTGGTGTATGGTAGGTTTAGCTGGGAGGACCAGCAGTTCAGTCTTTGAGAGGTTCAGCTGGAGGTGGTGTGCCTTCATCCATGTAGCTATGTCTGAGAGGCAATCCGAGATCCGTGCTGAAACCAAGGGGTCATCAGGTGGAAAGGACAGATAGAGCTGTGTGTCGTCTGCATAGCAGTGGTATGAGAAGCCATGCGAACGGATAATCTGTCCCAAGGAGGTGGTGTAGATAGCAAAGAGAAGGGGGCCCAGTACTGAGCCCTGGGGGACCCCTGTGGTGAGATGGTGAGGTGCAGATAGCTGACCAAGCCATGATACGTTAAACGAGCGTCCTGTGAGGTAGGATTCAAACCAGGAGAGAGCAGAACCGGAGATTCCCATGTTAGCGAGTATAGAGAGAAGGATGCGGTGATTAACCGTGTCAAAGGCAGCCGATAAGTCAAGCAGAATGAGTACTGATGACCGAGCGGTCGCCCTGGCTTCTTTTAAGGCTTCTGTTACAGACAGCAGAGCTGTTTCGGTAGAGTGGCCGCTTTTGAACCCAGACTGATTTGGATCCAGAAGGTTGTTCTGTGAAAGGAAGTCAGAGACCTGTTTGGAGACTGCTCGTTCAATGCCTTTGGATAGGAAAGGCAGGAGTGAGACAGGGCGGTAGTTCTCGACTTGAGCAGGGTTGAGAGAAGCTTTCTTAAGTAACGGTGTTACCCGGGCCATTTTGAACGCTGTTGGAAATGTGCCGGAGGTTAGCGAGGCATTGATCACGTTTGTGATAGCTGGTGCGATGGTCGGGCTGATGGACTGAAGTAGGCTCGTAGGTATAGGGTCCAGCGAGCATGTGGTAGGACGGCTGCATGTCAGGAGTCTAGATACTTCATTCTCGGAGAGAGGCGTGAATGCTGAAAAAGATGATCTAGCAGTCCCTAGAGGTTGTAGGAGTGCGGTATCTGAGTCAGATGCGTTGAGTGGGCATGTAGAGAATTGACTGCTGATTGCCGCCACTTTGTTTGTAAAAAATGAGGCGAGGGTATCTGCAGTAAGGCTGGATGGAGGAGGAGGCATCTGAGGGCTGAGTAGCGATTTGAAGGTTGAAAAAAGCTTTCGAGTGTCTGTAGCACTGTTGATTTTGTCATATCCACTCGGCCCGCTACCTATATATGCTCGATATACTCAGACCCTCTGTCTGTGTTTCTTTGTTTGTCTGTCTGTCTATCATATCATTTATATGTGTGTGTGTGTGTGTGTGTGTGTGTGTGTGTGTGTGTGTGTGTGTGTGTCTGCCTATTTTCTGTGTATGCAAGCGACTGCCAGAATTGATCTGTAAATGTATGTTTATGTGTGTGTGTGTGTGTGTGTGTGTGTGTGTGTGTGTGTGTGTGTGTGTGTGTGTGTGTCGTATAAGGCCAACAGCTGCTAACACATGTTTGTGCATTAGTACGGTAATCCTGTCTACCTTGCCAATTACAGGACTGCCAAGAGACAGAGGGGGGATTAAGACGAACCTTCTGACAGATGCTTTTCCAACACTTATATCACCCTGCCTATGCTTTGAGAAGGTTAGCAAAGGTAGTCATGCACAGGCTCACACACACACACACACACACACACACACACACACACACACACACACATACACACACACACACTTGTGGTCGTGTTCATCCATCCAATCATCTATCTATCATGCATGCATGTTTATACTTCATCATCTTTGCCTGTATCTTCATCTATATGCCAAATCTTTCTAAATCCAAGTCTGTCTGTTTTGTTCCGCTGTTTACCTCTTCAGCTGCCTGTCTGTCACTCTCTCTCTGTCTGTCTCTCTGTCTGTTTGTCTGTCTGTCTGTCTCTCTGTCTGTCTCTCTCTCTGTCTGTCTGTCTGTCTGTCTGTCTGTCTCTCTGTCTGTCTGTCTGTCACTCTCTCTCTGTCTCTCTCTCTGTCTGTCTGTCTGTCTGTCTGTCTGTCTGTCTGTCTGTTTCTCTCTGTCTGTCTGTCTGTCTGTCTGTCCATCGCCCACTGCTTCTCAGCATGCTCTCTAAGCAACAAGATGTAGAGGGCAAACCAGCTGCTCAGACACACACACACACACACACACACACACACACACACACACACACACACACACAAGCATCTGTCACACACATGCACACACACACACACACACACACACACACACACACAGAGAGAGACACAAGGATCTCCACAACTCTTGAGTCACCACAAAACAAACAAGCACAACAACAAAACAAACAAAAAGATGAGTCGATACAATGACTCACCGCACCCACCCCCTCCCCACCATTTCGCTTAGTTCCCCACGCCGAGCTGAAAACAGCCAACGATTACTCACTTACTACAAGACAGCAGAAATAGAAAAACAATTCTCCAGAGAAGCAACTGGACCCTATATGGCATATACAGTAAATATATATATATACAGTATGCCACTTTAATTGCTTGTTAAGCTCGTTTGGTAAGGTTCGACCACAGCTGATCAATACACACGCAAGAACAAGCCACTGGTTTCCTTCTCTGCCTGATCACTAGCCACTGTTCCAGGAGAGAGACAAAGGGGAGGTCATTAACAGAGTGGCACTGAGGTCACTAATGATCAATAAGGAGGTACTTCACCACGACGACTGTGTTCCAGTCATGGTCAGAAATTTTGAGAAGAGAGAATCATGTGGTTTTGTGGAGTAGGACACTAACTCCAGCCATGCTCTGTTCATACATCACATTTCCCACAGAATGTCCCTTGGCGTTGTTGGTGAGAAGCATTCTCTTTAAACTGCAAATGGTCCCTGGCAGCAGGTCAGTTAGCACAAAGGCCAGGTTCTACCTCAGGCAGTGAGCTGCTCATTCACTTCCACGCTCTCACATCAGCTGAAATATGCTTCCGTAACAACAGTTGCCCAGCGACCAAGAGAGGCAAACCCTCTACACACTTTCAAGTGTGTGTCCAAATACTAGGCTTTACGTCAGTCGAAATGCAAGGACTCTGATTCAACCAAGTACACGATTCCTCCATCATATTTTGCTTTATTATTCTTGCATGTTTAGACATGGATGACGTCTAGCAAATGCCTGTTTTGAAGAGAATCTACACAAATAACCACTGGAAGAATCTACACAGAAAATGCACCAGTCCCCACAAAAAAAGTGTTTCTCCTTCATGTTAATTTTCACAGATTTGTCAGAATAGAAGTCTGTCAAGGGCAGGCTGGCTCATTTTACTCTTGACTTGCTAGTGCTGAATTTGTTGATGTAACTAGACTTCATAATGAGACGCATTGAATGCACAGCAAGGGCAAAACATATCAGAAGGAACTAAGCTTGGTAAAGGATGCTTGATTAGAAACAATGGAAGCAGAGTATCTGACTGAGAGGAGAAATATTTCAAAGCTTTGTGTGGATCACCATGGTGATTATGAGTGTGTGTGTGTGTGTGTGTGTGTGTGTGTGTGTGTGTGTGTGTGTGTGTGTGTATGGGGAGGGGCAAAAGAGCCATAGAATTGAGGTCAGAGGATGGGATCAAAGAGAAAACAAATGGGGAGAAAGGAGGCACAAGAGAGAGAGAGAGAGAAAATCAGGGAAGAGAGGAAAAAAAGAGATGCAAGGAACTAACAGAGAGAAGGGGGAGTTGAGGGAATGAAAACATAAAGAGAGAGAAAGAGAGAGAGAGAGATGAAATGATGCAATTATGCAAAAGAGAAGACAGAATGATTGAGGTATCAGGGAGAAGCATATAGCAAAAAAGCAAAGACCCTGATATCTACTTTCGTCTTCTGTGAGAGATCAGGGAGGAGGAAGAGTATTAGTGAATATGCGATCGCCATGGTAGCTGTTAGACGACTGAGGGTAGCCCCTGAGTACCAGCCCCTGCTAGCTGGTGGTGGAATGGATCTACACGGCATCGGAGCCCGAGCCATCCCATAGTCCTGAGCTCCCAGAGACGTAATTAGTGCCAGATCAGCACTGAGGCTATTCTCTCCGGTTTCAGCTGCCTGCTTTTCTGCTGGGGAGGGTTCAGCTGTGCGGAGGCACCAAAACAAAACTCCACAGAAGAGCCGAAGGGCATTAAAATGTCTGTAATACCAAACATGTTCACAATATCATTTGTTCTTTGTAGTGTATAACAACAGAACTTCAAAATACAGCTAAATAAGACCTCTCTCTCTCTCTCTCTCTCTCTCTCTCTCTCTCTCTCTCTCTCTCTCTCTCTCTCTCTCTCTCTCTCTCTCTCACACACACACACACACACACACACGCGCACACACACACAGACTAAAACAGGCATTAATAATGAATGGAGCCGAGAAGTGCTGTGCTTTTAGGCCTGTGTCAGCCGTTCTGGTGAGTGGGCTATGGATCGGCTCATTGCTGAGAAGGCTTCAGAGGTAACTAGAGAACCTTATTTACACATATCAAAACAGTCAGCAAGATCGGGTGGGCTTCTGTCAGCATAGATGAGAGGATAGAGAAAGAGAGAGAGGAAAACAGAGAGAGAGAGAGAGAGGGAAAGAGGGAGGGAGAGAGAGATAAAGAAATATGGAGATCAGTCTCCAAAGGTTTATGAGAAATCATGACAACAGCCACCAACGCACCGCAGAAGCATAATCAGCAGAAGATAACTCTCTTTGGTCCACACCACACACACACCAGCACATGCATATGTGTACACACACACACACACACACACACACACACACACACACACACACACATCACAAAAGCATGCATGAGCACATGCAAATACACATACACACACCAATACATACAACGACACACACCATTGAGAAAGAGAGAGTACTTTGCATGCTTGATGAAACAGTTAAATCCGGGGGATAAAAGAGTGTTGATAAAACCCCTCATTTTAATGAAGAAAAGCCAACGCCTCTGTGGGTAGAAGTTAAAAGATTTCCGAGCTGAGGCGTCCAAAGCCTGAAGCACCATAATTGGCAAAAAAAGCATTCTTTACACAGCGAGCCCAGGGCCAGTTTTAAAAAAGCTCCACAAAAATCTAGACAGCCTGCTTTAGCAGAAGCTAACTCTGTTTGACAAAATAATTTGCACTGCATATTGTGAGCAACTTGCAGGCATTCGATACCTGTGCTAACTAAACGCCAATGCCCCCCCCCCAAAAAAAAAAAAAATGCAGGAAGGGAGGGAGAGTGGAAAAGAGGAAGGAAGCAGAATTCAATCCTTCCCCCAGGAGAGCTTGATGATTAATGGCGTTTCTCAGCAGGACAGATGCATTCTGGGCCGGGACCAGAGTGACGGCTATACGGTGGAGGGGAGCGGAGGTCCACCTGTGGGTCAGCAGACACTGAGGCGGCCAGAGCTGTGGGGCCAGAGACTGCGTTTACGTCGTCACAATCGTGTGGGGTTGGCACGGACATCCGGGATGCCTTCTCTCGCTCACTGAATGATTCACACAAGGATGCACACAATAACAGATATGGGAGACATGGTGATGTGCACACACACACACACACACACACACAGAACAGGTCTAAATTCCAGATGAGAGCATTGTACCATAAAAACAGCACATATGCTACTGCACATGTTTAGTTAATTCCATCGTGTTAATCCTTTCAACCCTTTTTGTGCTATTGTATCTCACTTCCTGTGTGTGTGTGTGTGTGTGTGTGTGTTGACAATCTGTGTGTGTATGTTGCAGCGGTGGTGGTTCAATGAGTCAACGCACCATATTCATTTGTATGTACTTTATGTGTTTGTACTTTATGTGTTTTTTATAATGTGTACACACAGCACATCTGTACATGGATGGGAATGTGTCAGAGTATGTGTGCATGTGTGCAATGTTAATGTGTGTTTGTGTGTGTGTGTGTGTGTGTGTGTGTGTGTGTGTGTGTGTGTGTGTGTGTGTGTGTGTGTGTGAGTGTGTGTGTGTGTGAGCGAGCGAGCGAGTGAGGCATGGCGAGGCTCCCAGAAAGGCTCTCCATGCATGGCCGGGTTCTAGCTACGTCGACAGGCCTGCCTCCCGTGACGTCGACAGCATCGCGCCTCCCTACTCTCACGACGCGAGCAGGGCTGGGTTGGGGGGGGGGGGGGGGTTGGTGGGCTGGAGGGAGGGATAGAGATGGTTGTCATGGAGACGGCTGCCCC
>NW_027468657.1:23578887-23608887 GCF_046254945.1 Alosa pseudoharengus
CAGTTTTTTTCTGCTGTTATGAATGCATTTGTTGGAAAGTTAGAGTAGCTATCTGAGGAGTCTCTCTAAATGGACTAATAGGTATAGCAAGGCCGTAGTCATGATGTCAACATTGGGGGGGACCAAATCTGTGGTGGGGTCTGAGGGACCCCCAAACAGAATTTCAATACATTTCCTACCATGCAAAAATATTATTAAAAATCACAAACAAGTCGTTAGGTCAGTCAATTAGGTTATTCCAAACTTTTGACGGACATAGGCATGGCATGGATGGATTATGAACCCCTGGACACAGTTGCCCCCCCCCCCCCCCCCCTTCTGGTGAGTTTTGTGAAAAGAGAAGGGTGGAGAAGAAGCAACTTCACTGGTTCATCCCTGGACCCGTGACTCCATTTGTGTTCAAAATGTATACTTTAAAAGAAATTACAAACTAGAGCATATTGTGATAACCTCATATTACACAGAATGTGGTTCTTTGACTTATTACTTACACCTGAAGATTTTTTTAAACTAAGGCTTAGACTCATAGGTTTGGAGCCTAATAAGATTTTGTCTTTTAATTTAGATTTTATTATGCTGGCGGCTAATCACACAATTTTAACATAGTTTGAAAGTGACAGGATTCAGGAATAGGCTACTAAGACAGGCCCCTCTTCTGTCTGACCCACCTCATGTTACCCCTGTATGCATTATAGACTGGCTTCTGACAGAAATGACGTTTTGTGCCAACATGTAGAAACACTAGGCCTACTACAGCCTTTAATTGGTGAATGGAGGTGCAAATTCCTTTCTTTGGTTATTGTCCGCGATTCACATTAACTGTAGGCTATCACGTAGGCCTATTGTAAACGTCGCCACATTTGATCGTTTTGCCTGCATGGATGCGCGATTGAGTGCGCATCTAAATAATATGCAAGATGCAACAATCATTTCTAAGAGGCCTATAAATGGTAATTTCTGGCATTACTAGCATATGAATGCATTATGTATGTTGAAAGAAATGACACAGGCTTGCACAAATTCATCATTTAAAATAAAACTTTTCACTTTCGCTATCATTGCGAGAATGGGCTACAATATGGAAAATGTTCCCTTTCAGTCTGATCGGCTCCAAACATGTATGGGATTTCCTTAGCATGTGCTACACCTTTTCAAGAAGTTTTGTGAAAATTGTACCAGTAGCTTTTGCGATATTGTTAACAGCCCTACCTCACCGCAGTAGGGTGCAGTAAATGGAAGCTTTTGATAGCGCACTCCATTAACGAAAAACGGAAAATCACCAGGACAAACCACTCAGGGGTGTAGGCTACTCTGGAACCATAGGTCACTAATTTGTGCGTTATTTACGTTTGATTACATTTCAGATACAGTACGTGTTGGTTTACTGTAGGCCTAGTATAGCGCTTTATTCTTTCTTTATTTTTCTATGTCTGAATATTGGGGGGGGGGGGGGGACATTTTGGTCATATTTGAATATTGGGGGGGACACGTCCCCCTCAATGTCTATGGTGACTACGGCCCTGAGGTATAGGCTAGAATGCAGAATGAAAGCGAATCCGTGTGCATATGTGCATAGGCTACATCCATCCACACTGCATGCATGCATACAGGCTATTCCTAAATCCCTAACAAAATACAACTGCAGTTGTTCAAGTGTCAAAGTGCAATTTTTAGTGTCAAAACTGTAGTTTTTTTGTTAAGAACTCATTGGAGTTCATGCAGGAATACAGCATTTAACCCTCCTGTTGTGTTCTTTTTATGTTTACTAGTTTTGTGTTCCCGGTCAAAAATTACAGCTGCATTATAACTTGATATAAATCCATAGTAACACACATATTATCATCTAATGTTGTGATAGACCCCTTTGTATCAACTTGTCTTCTATTGGATATAACCATTCAGTTTTAAACTTCCATTTGCTATGTATGACCTGCAGGCGTCACAGACCTGAGCTCATGCAAGTCAGAAAGAGGAAGATTCTATTGGGGAAAGGTTCCAGTGGAGGCTGGCACAGAAGCAAAGAGTGAAGGTTTGTTTTTATGTACAGAAGCACACATACAGTCCATCTGATCAATAAATATAATATAAGTATAATTTTATACACTGACCATTTTTTTACCCATTCATTTCAAATGGCTGGTCATTTTTGGCCGGAAATACACATGGGTGTTCTAAAGTGAAATGTTTTCAGATGCCCTGTGTTAACAAAGTCAAGAAGCCACATAGTAGTCAGAATAAGCATTCCAGCGTTCCACTTTAAAAAACGATAGGCCTAGGCTACTGCATTGTAGGCCTACTTGTTGTAAAGGTTTAACAGGTTGAACATATATTTAAAACGTTTCAAACGTTATAGGGAGCCTTTTTTAATCAAGTCCCTTAAAACTTTATACTACTAACGTTTTGACTTGTTTATAACACAAGTATAGTGCAACATCTAATCAAACGGCAGCCTATAAGAGTACATACAGCGCCCCTATGTGGATATTTACTGACACGACAAAACCAATTAAACATAACCTACTATTTTTTTCCTGAGGGTTTGAAACATTCTTTCAGGTTTGTCTCGTTCTCTAACACAACAAAGGTTGTGCCTTGCACTGGCATTTGTTTTCTGACAGTGCGCTTTCTTGTGTGAAAGTGGTTAACGTTAACGGCCATAATTATTTTAGCCTAAAATACAGCGCGGCGCGCATGCAGAGACAACCGTCGGTTTTTAACTTTCCTTAAAGCAGACAGTCTCCAGGTAATTTCTAGTGTCATAGCCCTACATAACATCCACCACAACAGACTGTTTTACAAAATGGACTGACGTCTAGGCTATAGCTGCTGTAACAGATACGATTATGCAGACATAGACAGGTAATTTATGAAAAAGACAAGGCCTACATGGACAAACCAGCCAGTGTCAGTCTCATTTTTTTTCATATGCTATTTTGATAGGCTATTAATGTAGCCTATAATAATAATAATACAAACTCTCAATAGGCCTGAATGTTTGTGTAACCCATGCCTGGCATAACTATAGAAGGCAACGCAGCTACCCTCCCATTTTCTTTTTTGTCTATGTTGCTGTTTCTTTTACCCTTTTCAACAACGGCATATTAATCAGCAAAAATATAGGCCATGATAGTGTTTTCGTTGTCTGGTGAAATAGGATTTGCACAATGTCTATCCTTACATCGATTGTAAAACTTTCAGTAGGCCTAATTTTATAATTAGGCGTGTCACATAACAATGTTAGTTGTTTGTTTTTATTGTATCCGTCGACGCGCTACTGTAGGCTACTGTACTGTGTTCAGCTATGACCTCCCTCCGCTCGTTTCTGTCTCTACCCCACAAAGTCAATGATGGGCGGGACAACAGTGCTCAGTTTTCAGTCGGTTGCAAATGTCACAGCCCTGATCTCGTGCAGCCATTGGCTCATGTCTGCCCCTACGTCACGATCATGATTAGAATTGATGATCGGACGTTTTGATTTCATTGTCTGGCTAGGGGACTCATGAAGAAATCTGCTGAATTCGAGCGGCCGTTGATTTGTCACCAAAAGGTATCTATCTCATTTCATTTTCCTCTCAGTTTAGCACGCTTTCGACGGCAACACAACGGGGCTCTGTGCGAATCGTTCGAGTCACACACACTGGCCAGCCTTGGGTGGGAAAAGCATACGAGATGAAAAGAAAAGTTTAGCCAGCTCGATTTGGCTAGGCGCATGGCCTCCTGGGCCTGGCTAGCATTCTGCTGAAAGCCGCATTTTATCGGATCCTCTCTGTCTGCCCCTGCCGTATTGTTGTGATGAAAGCTTTTTGTTTGTTAACATTCTCAGTGGCTTTGAGTAAGAAAGTTACCGCATTGCTTTCTTCATGCTGGCTGTCTATACCGAAGAGCAGTTATCATATGGTGAACTACATAGATATGCGTATTCTCCGGTAATTCGCTTTGTAATGCAATCATTTCATTCGCTAGCCATGCGCACTGAGGATTATCTGAAGGGGAGGATGGAAGTGACTAACCCTTTCCGTGCCTGAGTCTTTAGTCAAATCAAAATAACTGGCATTACAAGATGTCAGCGTTTATTTGCGCCGTGACCATCCATTGGGCTGAGCGCATAATGCAGTCTGGCAATGTATAGTTAAAGCGACACGGCCTAATTTTTCCAAATTAGCTATAGCTTTAGCCTTTGACTACGAGGTTATTATGAGAATATATCATGAACGAAGACAATGTCTTTGGTAATCAGTATTCTTATGTCCTCACTTGGAATGATCTATAACGGAAGTTATATTAGGTACATTGTAACATTTAGCCGAAGTGTAGCGTAATTTAGAGAAATAACATCTGACAGCGAAAGAGTGAGACACGTTATTTACTATTGAGTTGCATTAATACTCTGTATAATAATCATAGGCTATTTATGAATTAATTTAGTGTGTATTGTGACAGTTTGCAAGTGGTGAGTTTATAGGATAGATATTCATAGCGTTTGGACTAAATCAAACAAGAATATGTTTGACGGCCAATTGAAATAGAGTAGATATAGGATGCAGTTGGCGTCATTTATTTGCATAAATCCACAGCATTATATGCTTTTAAAATTCTATTGTTAATACACTGGATAAGCCTAAAGTAAACAAACAAATAATTAAGTGTGGGGCTGAGGGAAAAAAATTAAATTGTTAAAAATAGGGTGATTTTTTGTTTTCTGACTGTAATAGTTGTGTCTTGCCTTCCAGGGCCTGTTGAGTCCTCCCAACTAGGCAAGAACAACCATGTGTCAGAAAGTGCCAACACAAAGCCAGATATCCTCCTCTTCCTCAGGATGCTAGGACACAGCATTCTCCTACACAGCATTCTCCAACACAATAAATAAACTGCACTGACCAAAAAAAAAGCAGTGAAAGAAAAACCTCAGTGAGAGCCAAAACTTACACGATGCTTGTCTGAAGATGCTGTGTGCAATGCAGCCTGAGGTGCAGTCGTTGTGCTGTGTATGAGGGCCTAGGTGTGTTACCTCATTGAGCCTTCTTCCGGGGGCTTCTCTACTCTCGCGGTCCCACCATCACCTCTAACTATGGAAGCATGGCAGGAGAAACGGAGCATTCAGACGGTGAGTATTTTAGTGGAGTTTTGAAACAGCATATATTATGATAACCACCTCATGAGAGAGCTGCTGGGCTCAGCTGCTATCTAAATTATGTACAATTTCTCACTTTATTGCCGTTTTATCTTTTATCTTTATATTCAATTTCCCATTTAATGGGACCCATTCTGTGTTAATAATGTAAGTCTAAAACAAAGTCCCTTTTAAAAAAAATGTATTTTGCTCTCTCTTCACCAGATGAACCTGCGTTCTGTGTTCACCCCTGAACAACAGCGGATCCTGGAGCGGTACTATGACAATGGCATGACCAATCAGAGCAAGAGCTGCTTCCAACTCATCTTGCAATGTGCCCAGGAGACAAAGCTGGACTTCAGCGTCGTCAGAGTGAGGAGTTTGCATATGGACATTACTGCATGTGTCTGTTTTTGAGGCTACTGTTGTTGGTGTGAAAATGTTCCTCGATTGTCCACACTAGTTTACATCATAATCAAATTTATCTAGCCAATATCTTGACAGTTCACCTAGATGTTTGAAAGTTGTTACTCATTTTTTTAATATAATTTCTTTAATTTACTTGAATTTTTCTGATAGTGGCTTTGTTATTCTTACTGAAAATATAAAAGGTTTGGACTGCTAACTGCACTGGCTGCCATTTACAGTCATCATACCAAGGGCGTAGGTTTGGTCTCAGCTTTGGTGGGGACATCCAATCCCCATAGTTATATTGTATTTTATTTATGTTACTGAGTATGGAAATGCACCATAGTTTAGGATTGAATATGTCTATGAATTTATGCGACTCTAAATTATATTTGTATTTCTTTATTAATGCTTAACTGTAATTGGAATTCTTTTACTGTAAGATACCAGTGCCTTAATGGCGATTTCCTTTGTTATTTCAGACTGTTGGCAATACAGAATATCACAATACAGAAGTGAATCTACTCCATCTCATTATATTGTACAGCAATGCTGCTGACTCCAACTGAATTGACAATTTGACATAGGCTAATAATTAGAACCTCACATGAAGCCCTGATGCTGTTTCCTCAACCTGCCATTCATCTGTAGTGGTTTGATGCTGTCTTTCCTGCATACAAAGTGGTTCATTCATTTTGTAGCCTATCCTTTGGCTAGCGAGTTTAACCCTCCTACCATATGGTATATGATAGCCTAGTGTTATTTGGATATTATTCATCAAATAATGATTCATTATATTTGAATAGCCAACTGTGTTAACTTATTCACATTGCCAACACGTTTTTACAGCATGTGTCATAACAATGCAATGACAGTCCTTCAAACGAATTTGGGTCTCCCTTTTATTTCTCTGCATTGTGTAGGCTACACTCAGAAATACATAACATAAACAGAATAGAAACGAAAAATGTCCAGATCCAATGTTTATTGTGACTTCCAAGATTCTAACTTAAGGTAGGCTAATTAACATTCAGTGACTTGGTAATAGCATATATTGTGATAGCGCGACTTCTATGCGACCGTGCTGCACACCCCTAATCAATACTCCTGACCTTGGTTGAAAGATTACAGAAGCTAGGTTTATCTTTAACAATATCCTGGGTAACATATGTTATCACCAGTTAATACTAGTTTTCCATATAATAGAATCTGCATAATTTGAAAGCCTGGTCACTACCACTGCTAGCTTGTGTGGCTAGTTATTTTGCTTACTTACACTTTGCTTTATGAAAAAGCAGTATGAAATATGAAAAAATATGAACATATGAAAAATGTCCCCTTTCTTCTTCGTGGGTGCATAGCTGATCTACAAACCACAAAAAGGGGTTTGTATGTATGCTGAAGGGAAAAGGGAATATCAAAATCTTTCACTCTGGCCTTTTATGGGGTAGGCCTATGTATTGACAGACAGCCCTGGTAACTTATCGTTGTCGTTGACACACCCGCTCGCTTGACTACCAGTGCAAGAATAAAGCAAAGTGTGTCAGATAACCCTTCCCCCTCCCCCTCGGTTTTTCAGCCAATCAAATGACAACGTTTCTTGTACTGTCGTGCTGGCTGTCGGAATGATCAGCAATGAATCATCAATTTGATCATGTCAAATGAGTTCGCTAAAATATTGTTGGGGACAATTTTGTCATCTTAAAATATTGGTTAGGACTAGTCATGAGCGTCCCACCGTAAATCTACGCCCATGCATCATAGAGTATGATACCCAAGTGAAAGCCAGTGTCAGTGTTGAGTGTTATCCAGTTCAACTATGTGAAGTTTGATAATGGCATCTGTCACAGTGTTAGACCTCTTGAACTCTTAGCAAGCTGTCATGGTGAGATGTGCTCATGTTTCAACCACAGCCTAGTTCTGTAGCGTTAGTGATGATTCAAATAAAACATTTCTCTGCATGCCGTTATCTGACATCTGTCATGACTGTCCATCACGATTATAGCCTGTCCTTTCCGTGACCTCTTGAACCACCACTGACCCTGGTCTCTCTCTTTCTTTCTCTCTCTCTCTCTCTCTCTCTCTCTCTCTCTCTCTCTCTCTCTGTCCCTCTCTGGTAGACTTGGGTGGGGAACAAAAGGCGAAAGTTGGCATCAAAGGCCGACCAGAACGGCCAGCCACACAGTCTGTCCAATCACCCGCTGGCCGGCGGCGCAGGAGGGGCGGGTCCTCTGGGGGTGCTGAGTGCCGAGCTGGCGGCGGCCCGTGGCATCCAGCGCGGCCCGTCGGTGGCCCACCTTCTTCCTCCCACTTCCTGTCCCTCGTCTTCCTCGTCGCCCTCCTCCTGCTCTCCTCACAGCAGTGGCGGTGGCAGTGGAGGGGTCGGCGGTAGCAGCAGCAGTAGCAACAATAACAATAACAACGACGTCATCGTCACTGGTATTTATTCCATCGGGCGAGGTTCGGGCATGGCCTCGTCCCGCCTCGATGGCACTGCCTCCCACGCCCGGTCTGCCGCCTCTTCTTCGAAAAGCTCGCTCGCTTCCTCTTCCTCGCACAGGCTCGACGCGGACTCGCACCCCTCGCATGCTCGCGCGCTGCCCGTGCGCACGGACCCCTCGGCGCTCCACTCGCGGGTGTCCATCGCGCTGCCCCACGGCAAGTCCCCGCAGGTGCAGCAGCCCTCGCCCTCCAACTCGCTCCTCTACGGCCAGGCCAGGAAGTCCTTCCTGTCCAGAGACCCCACGACGGCGGCGGCGGCCGTGGCCGCCAGTATCCCCCGCTCCTGGGCCAAGCAGTATGGGACGACCCAGCCGCAGCCCTGGGCCCTCGGCACCTCCCAGCCACAGGTCCTCTCGCTCCCCTCGGCCCCCTCGGCGCCGTCGCTCCAGACACCCCCGCGCAGCTCCGCGGACCCCAGCGTACGCATCCAGCAGGTGTTCACCCTGGCGGGGCTGGCCGAGGCGCAGCAGAGGCTGGCGATGGGGCTGGTGTCGGGTAGAGGCGGCGGTGGTGGTGGAAGAGGAGGAGGAGGAGGAGGAGGAGGAGGAGGAGGGTCGTCGCAGGAGGCCAGGCACACCCAGAGGCCCCCGCGACCTCCCGACCCCTTGGAGACCTTCTCCATCGCCATGGAGACGGGCAACGCGGACGACGAGTACTCGCGCGAGGAGGAGCTGGCCAGCATGGGTGCCCAGATGCAGATCAGACGGGTGCGGGGCAACAGCAGCAGCAGCAGCAGCAGCAGTTCGGCCGGCGAGGGGGGCAGCGGAGGAGGAGTGGTGGCGGTGGCGGCGGCAGTGGCGGGGACCTCGTCCTGGATGGACGGGCAAGGAGGCGGGAGGGGGTCCCCCAGCGTTGGTGGCAGGACCCAGGTGTCCGTGGCCCTCAACACCCCCAACTCGGACCTGTTTGGGGAGAAGGGGTGCCAGACGCAGAGCTCGTACCTGGCCGGCTCAGGGGGCTGGGGGGGATTCCCCCTCAGGCTGCTCTCACATGGCTCTCCTCTAGGGATGGCCAACCTCAAGGTAAACAAGAACATCTATGCGATTGGCTTTTCTTAAATATCACACCACACAGACTCAATATCCATTTTTAAAAAACAACAACTTGGAAATGTTAACTGGAGCCATCGCCACAACCCGTTCTTACAGAGCATTTCCAGAGTACTGTGTACTGGGTAATTTCACAATCAGGGTTAGCGCTTCCAATTACCCATACATAATATGTACCTCAGAGTAGCTGATTATGTTGGTTAATTGTATGTGTATTAATAATAACTAGAATTAGTGTAGAAATAGAATAAAAAAAATAAAGTGTGGAAAATGCAACGCACATAACACATTTTTATTTAACACATGCTTTTGAATTGGTGTTTTACAACTTTTATTTTACAACTAACCACTTCAACACAGCACAACAAAACTTTATTGCAAGCAGTAAACTGGACCGCACTCGGCCAAAGATTAATTTCAATGGGATTTGACATATAGGCCAAACGTCAAACATAAATTTAAAATAGCTAACTGAACTGATTCATTTTATTTAGCTGAGGGAATGCCTCAGATGTTAAACTTAGCTGCAGCCTATCCACTACATTCCAGATACAATTTGAATAGTATTGTAACTGATATAGTTGTTCATGCTTCATTGCATGTGGATCTAACAATGTCCTTATGATTTGACACAAGTGGTCTTGCCAAGCAGTCGAGCCCGGCGGTACAAATGGATGGATGAATGTTTTGCACAAATACAGAACATTTCCATGACTGGCCTTTGCTGTCATGTTAGGGCTCAATCATTCTTTGTGCATTTCAGTTCTGGATCCGTTTCGTCGTTCCTATTATACTTTCTTTCTAGCCAATGATTTGAGCTCCGAAACAGTAATTTTAGCTCTGAGTTTGTCTTTAGTGGTGATTGACATGTTCTTTGCTGTGACCATATACAGTTGTGATATGAAGTGTGTTTGTTTCTCTTTGTTGCAGCAGATACCAGGCAATGTAGCAGCACCTTGGCTCATCAGTAATTCTCGTAAGCGAACAGTAAGTTCAATTCATGCCTGTTTTATCCTTGACTATTTCTCTGTGGGAGCATTTTGCAGCGATCAGACAAGATACAGCAGTTAGTGGAGACTTCATCTCTATTAACAACCAAGGCTGAATCCTTGACTACAGGAAGCATCATCAGAGCAGTTCAAAATACTGTACATTCAGAATGAACACTCTTTTATACACAGTTTTCTATATATCATTAGCACAGGATCACTTCACTTCAAGAATGAGGCGAGGTAAAAACGCACAAGTTGTGCCCACAGGCAGAATAAAAATCCATCTTCTTTTCTGTTAAACCCTTGTCTCGCGTCTGTGAGCAGATTTAAATCAAAATGTCAGCAGTACTTTTGCAGACACAACCCAGTCATCTTCGAGGCAGACTAGACAGTATCATGTGAAGGGCAAACCACTCATTATTACGTCCTCATTCTTGTACGTTAGGCATTTTGAAAGTACCTTGGGAGATTTCACCATCTATAAGCATTTTCAGGCTTGTCTGTTAACACTTTTCTGCCAGCACTTTTAAACGCATTAGAAAAAAAAGGGGAACTCTCACTTTTCAGACGAGCACAGAGCTCAGGTTCATGACCGTAAAGTTATCTGATGGCACACAAACCAGGGCAACTTATCAAATTCATAAAATGAGGCATGCTAATATAATCTTATACCTCTTATCAATACATATTGTCCAAGAATGATTTGGACATGTTGTTCACCTCGATGCTGAACCTCAAGGATGTTTGGCTTTTGTTTTTTCTGTTTCAATTGCCCAAGGGTTTTTCTGTTCTTTGAAAATAGGGGTTTGTAACTTTCCCCTCAGATGAACCCGATGGAAGTTATACCTGGAGTGCCCTTTTTAAGAACACTTTCTTTTTGCAGTAAAGGACTTTGTGTAAAGTAAGGCAAATTGACTTTTATTTAGCAGAAGCTTCTATTCAAAACAACACAATGGCAGGTTCAGGAATCAGACCTGAGCAGACAGATTGTCAAGAGACGACGCTACCACTGTTCCACCACACCAAAAGAACCCTATATATATATATATCAGGGGGTTTCTTTTGGCAGGCACTGTGTAAAACCCATAGGGCTCTGACTGAATCTTGTCCCTGTTCCTCATCTCTCCCCAGCTGCAGGACCGGACCCAGTTTAGCGATAAGGACCTGTACGCTCTGAAGCGGTACTGGGACAACGGCATGACCAGCCTGGGCTCCGTGTGTCGGGAGAAGATCTCGGCCGCCTCCACGGAACTCAGCGTGGACAGTGAGATCATCAAGGTGCGACCAATATTGAAATTGCACATCGCTTTTTTATTACTGTAGAGAAAAAGCAGTTGGCCTAATTAGTGGGACGTACAACAAGGACTGTATTTGAAGCTAACTGTCTCGGTGATGAAATAATGAAGGTCTTGGTATTGAGTCAGTATTGAGTCTTAATGTGTCTTTCTTCAATAGCTCATTATTCTCTTCTTTGGATTGATACAGCAAAGTGGTTTTAATTCAATGCAAAATGGTAGAAAGGTTCACAAAAGTTCACCAAGGTTCAACCTATGCCTGCCCTCGGCATATTCTCTGGAGTTCTCTCTACTTCGTCCTGTCTGGGTGAACTACAGTACTGACAAAATCTCCAAAGCTACTTGTTATAAACTGTTCTCAATGCAAATTAATATGGCTTCTACCCAGATAGCCTTTTGTCCTATGTATATGATAATTGAGTTAACCTCACACCTTTGGCTGAGATGGTTTTCATTGGCTTACCCCCAAAACCCATTCTATGATCGTTGGTGTTTCACATCTCACCTGGCGCCAAACCGTCTGGCCTGCCATCAGAACATCAGAACTTTATCTTGGTTAGAGAAATGATATCACTCATACAATTCGGAAGGATTAATTTCTTACACTCAGTACATCAATAATTTATTTGACTCGTTGATTGATTGATTGATTGATTCATTCATTCATTCATTCATTGATTCATTCATTCATTCATTCATTCATTCATTCATTCATTCAATCATTCATTCATTCATTCATTCATTCATTCATTCATTCATTCATTCATTCTGTTGATGTCCCTCCCCCTCAGACCTGGATTGGCAATCGACGCAGGAAGTACCGTCTGATGGGCATTGAGATTCCACCACCCAAAGGGGGTCCTCCCACATTCCCCAAGCAGTCCATCACGGATCCCCCCTCTCCCCTCACCCCCGAGGGTCCTGAGCCCAAGACCCCTGAGGTGGGCGAGGGCAGCGAACATAACGACGAGGTGTCCGTCTGTCTTTCAGAAGGTGAGCATCCAATCAGATGGCTTGAGACAGCTAAAGGAGGTAGGATTAATCTGTCTGAACAGCTTCAATTGGAGAGATGTTACAGCATGGAGCAATTTCAGAACAAAATCATTGTTATTTGATTTAGTAGTTCATCAAGAGTTTATTAAGTTATTATAACTCATGGCCTTTTTACATCTATATGCAACATGAATTCTACAACATTATATTAATGCTCTGAGACCATTTAAATGTTGCATTGTCTCATACTTATTTGTTTTGTGTGTGTGTGTGTGTGTGTGTGTGTGTGTGTGTGTGTTATGAATGAATTGGTTTGAGTGGTGTGAATGAATTGTCTAATTTTGTATTTAGCCACTTTTGTCCCAACATTGTCCACATTTTTGTATCTGTCAGATGGTACGAGTGACCCCTACCAGAGGGAGAGTGACACGGGTCAAGACTTGATCACCGGTGGACAAGCAGAGAATGTGGTATGACTCCTGCCTTCACTTCCTCTGTTTCAGGAGGAACCCGGTCTTTTCAGGAATTCCCGGGCACTTGTAAGGGTCGAGGTTGTGGGTTTACGTGTGGCTTTCAGCAAGGATATGCAACTCTGATCTAGATGAACCAAAACTATGGATATTCCCCCTTCAGTTATATTTGTGCTCCTTGCTTTTTTTGCACAGCAGCCACAGCATGACCTTCATATTATGCACGTGGCTCCTCTACATGCATGTACAGTTCTTCTCAGACCAAATATCCATATATAATATCCTTTGGTGTGTACTGTTTGTGTCCATCTGTCAGGATGAGATACTGGATGCCTAAAATTCCTTCAGGATACAGTATCTGTCATCTATCTATCTATCTATCTATCTATCTGTTTGACTTTAAAAACCTCAAGTGTGACAGCTGTGTTATTTGTTCATGTTGTCAATCGTAATACCTAATCGTTACGTCCTTCCTCCCTGAGCAGAAGATTGAAATAATCGACGACGATGAGGATGATGACGATGGTGACATAATGACCTCAGACATGGAACAGATGCATAGTCTACTGGAGTTCAAGGTGAGGCTGGACGACAGAAGAGAGAGAGAGAGAGAGAGAGGAAGAGAGGGAGGGGGGCATTGTGAAGGAAGCGCTTGGTAAATTCAGAGGATGAAGTGTTTAGAGTGTTCCAGTTATGACCTCTGTCCAGAACAAAACCATGCCTCCTTTACTTTGCTGACCCGAGACAAAATTGACTTTGTGAGATTCTCCCTCTTAAGAACTCTCTTATCTCATCTCCCACACAGGGCATACGGCAGCCTAAATACTATTGATACATGAGAGAGAGAAAAAACAAACCTAAAGTGAAGTTTTTTTTAAAGAAAAAAAAAAGGGAACTGCTTTCTAGTTCCCATTTCACTCTCTCGCCGTCTCGGCCAATCGCTGCGCGTGCAGCACCTTGCCCAGGCGACGCTTGGCTGGTCGCACCTCTAGCCGGCGTCTGCCACTCACACCTAATCCGCTTCCCTCCAAATGAAAACGTTTCTGCTTCACTGGGCGAGTGCTGAAAATTTCGTCTGCGACGGCAGCGCTCCCAAAGAGCTGGGCCCCTGGTGGCTTTGCATACAAATGGCGAGGTGACGAGGGATGTGTGTGTGTGTGTGTGTGTGTGCGTGTGTGTGGGGGGATGATTACTTCCAAGTTCCAATTTCTCTGGACCTCTGTTGGTTTAGCTGAGTAACATGAGAGTGTACTTTTTTTCATTTTTGGGATTTTTGCTAACTCCGCCAAGCCAACATTTTTGAGGTGGTGCGAAATGAGGCCTTGGGTGCATCGCCACCTCACATGTCATTTCAGAACATACTCCATGTCCAGTGGTGTGGTTTCTTAAAACGTCACTAAACAACTCCCATCATTATATTATGGCAAAATTATCATTTTGAGCGCTTTAGTGACCACAGGGGGTTGTTCAACAATGCCTTGAGAAAAAAAAATTTGAACAGTACACAGTTGATAATCATAAGGCTTTGAGTTTGAAATTGATCTATTCTTTTGCATCACTTCTGCCTGGCAGAGCTTGTCTTCCGAGATGAATTTGAATAAACATGTTTTTATTTTTATTCATATTATTTTGTGTCTCCCAGCACGAAGAGGTGCAGTTCCTGGAGAACGAGCTAGAGAACCAAAAACAGAGGTACTTTGAGCTGAAAAGCTTCACCAGGAGCCTACTGAGTGCCGTGAAGAACAACGACAAGGAAAGACAGCAGGTGGGCCCGTAGTAGATGCCAACAGAGCCTCCAAAACCTCAGTGACACAACACTTGACACATTACAAGATTGGCATGTTGCAATGCTAACACAATACAAGGTATGAAGGTACAATAGTAATGTCACATACCATGTCACAATTCACAAGACTCAACTCACAACTGACATAACGCAACAGTTGTAACACACAGTGCAGCACAGCCATTGCCATAACACAAGTCTTGCCTGCAACACCACTGGAAAAGCACATAATGTTCCTGAATGTCAAACAGCAGAGGCTGACAGGTGGTGTGGGTTTGAGCAAATATGATGCGACTTTAAGGTGGAGTCAGTCACAAGCTGCCGATGTCAGAGTAGTTCAAGATAACACGAACAATGAAATCATAACATTAGTGTTCTAGTGTCCTTCAGTGTCCCTGTTTAGTTTGTACAATGCTGTATTTGCTCGTCTTCTTCAAGCACTGTAAGGCAGCTGCAGATGTATCAAGATATGTCTTAGTATAGGGGGGAAATGCAAATAAACACTAAACCTCAGAAAAAAACGAACAACAATCAGTACATATGTTTGCGTATTTAAATATTGTAAAATCAGACCACTTAAACTCACCCAACTTCACTCCCGATGCAACCAGCGATGACTTGCATTAATTAAAAGTATCTGAAAGAGGGAAGTGGAAATTATTTTGATATTTCTTTAGTCATGATTACTCAGTGCAATTGGGATTATGTAAGAGTTGTTCATCAAAACAGTATTTAAATTATAAACCCACCCCACAGGCTTGTGTACCGGGCTCTTGTTGGTGTTGTTACGTAAAGCAGAAAGTACAAGCCACACTTGTAAACCCAAGAGGCCTTTCCGGCCAGACATTTGTCAACACAATCTTTTAACGTCCTTTTGAGTGACCTCACCTTATGTTCATATGTCACCATGCAGTTCTAAACATTGTGTACTATAGATTTGCCCGGGATGTTCTGAAATTTCAAGAAAGCACATTACAAACTTGCACTGCTCAGGAAGTTCACTGTTTACACAGACTATAAGGTAAACAATGTTCTGTTCTTACTTCAGTAAGTCATAACACAACCTATAAATTGTGTCATCACCTTGGTCAACAAAGAGCTATCTGCACATTGGCACATGCTCTGTGATGTATTTATTGTGATAGCACCTGATTGTCCTGGCCTAACAGTTGATTGTGTTTAATGAAAACAGTCAGCAGGTTGAAGATGCTAATCTCTATCCAAAGCTTTGTACATACAGGGCACCAGGCACCCTTAGCTTAATGATGAAGCCTGCTGTGTGCATTTACAGGAGACTGACTCCACCTCTCAGTGGAGTTCAGCTTGACCAACCCACCACCAAGCAACTGAACCTGCAGACCGTTTTCAACAGAGACGCCAGTATATCACCTGAATGAAAAGCCATTATGTCAGCTTTGCTTGTTTACACTGAACCAAACAAACCAAACAACTGAACGTAATGCCCCAGTGTTTGTTTTTAGACAGCGTCCCAGCAGAGGTCTGATGTTTAACATAACAACAAGCATGACCTATAGTGACTCAGAAGAACTTGGATATTTCCAACTTGCAAGTTACATTAGCACCAAGTGAAGTCAGGGCTCCAGTTTTTTTAAATGAAAAACTAACCACCACACCCTGCCTTTAGTGAACTATCCTTGAGAGGTTTTGTTTAACACCCTTCCAAGACTTTACTTGGGCTGCCTGAATTATCCAAAGTTCCACTTCTAAATCTTTTCATACCTGAGAATCCCATTTGTAACTAATATTGTTTAACCCTTAAACTTAGAAGAACAGTTTTTCTTAGTCTACTCATTGCTCAAATCATTCAAATAGTTGCTAACTTTCAGAACAGATAGTTAGAGGGTCAGGAGAGGCGGTCTGTGTTAACAGAGACGAGCCTTTGGAAAAGGAGAGTGGAAACAGAGCTCTAACATGCTATGTGACGAATGCTTCTGCCAAACATCAGCAGGATGTAAACACACGCAGGTCAGCTGCTCGGACGGTCAGTCCAATGGCCTTCTGGTAAATGTGCCCGTGGTGTGTGTGTTTGTGTGTGTGTGTGTGTGTGTGTGTATGTATGTGTGTGTGCATGTGTGTGTGCGTATTTCCTGTAGGAGCTCATAGCCAGTCTACCTCAGCTCACAGACGATGACTGGGAGAAAAGTCCAGAAAGGGAGGAGGAGCCCAGCGCAGAAGAGGACATGACGACGACAACGACGACGAGTGCTGCCCCACCTGAGTCCTCTGTATCAGAGGAGGATGGGGCCACTGAGGGACACACATATACATAAACCCACCTACTGGTACCCATGTACACACACTGTGCCTGTGCAGGACTTACACAGCTGTTCTGGGCCCTTGTGGCCTTTTTCTACTGCATATCACAATGCCTTTGGTCTAGAGGCTGTAGTTTGAAGCGTTAATAAATACCACTTAACTTATCATTTCTCTGTGTGTCTTCATTTTTTTTTTTTTTTTACATTCTTTGACGTCTTTGACAGATAAACTGGATTATGATAAGTGGCGCCTGGACTGTGTTCAAATTGTGATCAAATTTCCCACGGGAAAAAATGAAGTCCGAGCACATTGCCTATCTACAGTATATAGCCTACCCTCCAAACCTATTATTGAATTGTATTGCACTTTGTTAAATATGTGCAGCAAGGTACATCTGATTTCTTGACCAAAACCATGCTTTCTATTCCTGTCCACTCAGCAGGGGTTCGGGGGGGGGGGGTCTTAACATGGCTGTCAGGGTCAGGATAGAAGGGATGAGCGCTAAGCCTCTTAGTTCTGCTCGGACACGAGGATGGACAAGCTTACAGACGGCCTGGGTTTTACAAGGGTAAACTTTTACTATTTGAGATCAAGGGTCTTGATGATTCAGGAATATAAAAGATTTTCAATATGTTTCTGTTGTCCTTAACTGTAGAAAATGTAAATGCTCATTCCTAAAATAAAATATTTTTCCCCATTGCAACATGAATGGTAGAAATACTACTAGCCTACTAATACTGGGCATCTACTACAACTACGCCTACTAACAGCAACATCAACATAATAATAATAATAATAATAATAGTCTAATAATATAATAATAGGTCTAATAATAATTGGTATTATTATTATATAATTTATTTGTGTTATTACCCCAGGAATTGTCGTAATTCCGTGTTTTTATCTGTTATAGCCTCAGATACAAATACTGCTCTGTTACATCATTTTATTTTTCTCTGCCTCTTTTTTTCCCCCTCCTTGTTGCCTAGGATGGGGAAATCCTTAACTGAATTGCGTCAAAGCGACGTCAGCAGCGGGTTCGTTGATGTGCAGGTAGCACTGTGGCGGCGGCCATATTCGCTTCTATGGGAAAGTAAAGGGGAGCCCGGTGTGCGTATGGTTCAGCCAAACAGCCTGTCACTCAGCTACCCTCCACCTCCCCAGCGCAGTAGCGCAAGGCCCACTGCTTTCCACCCACATTTGTTTATCTAACAGGGATAACGACGCCTGCAAAACGAAGAAATGCTGCGTGAAACGAGGCTCTAGTGCGTCTAGATGATGCCTTTTGTCCAGCCACAAGATTCCTGGCACAAAATGGAGGTGCATAGCGTCAGTAGCGAGGTATGTTTAATGTTTATATTGCACCCTAATCTTCCTTGTTGACAGAATCATGACATGGCGTTTCGAACTAGCTGAAATTGACCAAGCGTTGTGTCTCCAGCCTGGGGGAGCAGCTGGCTCACTTTGCCTTTGTTTGGTAGCAAGCTAGCTAGCTGGCTTCTGGATTGCGGAGGGGCTAATGTTAGCTGGGCTAAGCTAGCTAGCATGCGTGTGTGCTCTGTGGCTGGCCACGTCAGTTTCACTGTATCGTCAGCATGTAACGTTAAAACATAAAGGTAAAGTTCATCTTATGCGCCTGGAAGAGACATGTGGACAGTACTGTGGAAAGTTCTAAACTATCGAATGAAATCCTTAGCTGCTACCTTCCACACTTCCAAAGTCGTGATGATGCTGTAAAGCAGATGCATCGGGGAAAGCTGTAAGCTGGCATGCATGCTATCCATTCCCACTATATGGACCAAGCTTATCCGGTGATAGGAGTCACAATATAATATGTAGCCAAAACGAGAGGCCAGTTTAACTATGTACATGAGTGTACTTAACTGAAACTTGCTTCCAAACCATTCTCTTTTGGATGACAGACGTTTCAGTAAGAAGCCAATTAACAGTAGCTGCCATGCCGACAAGCGTCATGTTTGTTTATTGACCGCGCCGTCACATTACTACTGTAGTGCTTTTTGCTTGTTTATTGTCAAAAATAGCCGTGTTGATAAGAGTTGAATAGGACAAGGTTAGTTGCGTTGTTGTCGACACTTTGTAAGATGCCACTGAGCAGTCCATCAATGTCGATCATAGGCCTATTTCCTAAGTTGTCGAACATTCTTGAATTTCCCCTGGGGATTAATAAAGTATCTATCTATCTATCTGTCTATCTATCTATCTAAATGTTTCCTGTACATTGTCCCGCCTGAGCCCGGATCCTCACTTTTGCCCTACTTTAAGAGACTGCTGGTGAAACAAGTACTCTTAACAAGTCTTGCTTGTGTTTTTAGTTTGCCAGCTGGGTTCTGACACTCCCATCAGGTAGGCTACTGAGAAAGATGGTCACCGTCTTGAGGGCATTGACACTCATCACTGAGCTAATGTAGTTCACTTTTAATAATACCCCATCACCATGTTGAGTTTAGCTTGGCTTGGAGACAGGGGCAATGTGGATGTCTATATTTGCTAGCGACTGACTGCCTTGGGTAACTGCAGTTAGTTCTTGAGCCAGCTGACCACATCCGTCTGCATACAGCTCGAGTGGTACCAAGGCTCTGGTATTAATTCACAGAGTGAGTGTGTGTGTGTGAGTGTGTGTGTGGAGAACAATAGCCCTTCACCACACTCATCCTCAAGACACAGAAACTTCATTAGTAAATGGGAGATGATGAACGGGAAGGGCTTGAGTCTGTGTGTGTTTGGAGTCAGAGGAGTTTGTGTGTGTGTGTGGGTACTAGGTAGGGTGTACGAAAACCCCTTATCAGTGTTCAAGTGGGGAGTGTTTTTGTAGAACTTGATGTAGAAAAATCTGTGCATCTCTCTAATGCAAGCGCTCAGCCACTGCCTACACAGGGATGGAGATCTGTTCACACATGACCACACACCCAGCCATCTGTCAGGCAGCCCTTCACCCTTTTATAATGGGCTAATATAAACAAGGAAAATACAGATTTTTTCAGATGGGTCTCAGTTTTTGCTGAAATAGTTCAAGTGGAACTCTCAGTTGCCCCCTCACCATCTGGCACAAACTATTGTGTGTGTGTGTGTGTACACTTTCAAGTGTGTATGTTGTGTTTCTGAATGTGTGGTTGTGTGTTCGCACATAGGTTGTGTCTGTGTGTGTTTGTGCGCACACGGTCGTTTGCAGGGCCATCGGGCTGGCTCTCGACCGAGTGAGACTGAAACAGCAGCAGCATGAGTCATACTGTGGGAGGCTGGGCAAGTGAGCGTTAGCTGCGATGCTAGCACACATAGCCTCTTAGCTTAGTCCTGCACGGCTGTGTTGACTACTTGTTCGCGCACAACGGCATCACCGTGGCTTGGCTGTCACACATCCAACTCTTTCCCCTTTCATGGTTGCCGTGATATGAGGATATGTGAGCCTCCGCAAGTCCAACTGCCTTCGCTGTGTGTGTGTGTGTGTGTGTGTGTGTGTGTTTGTGTGTGTGTGTGTGTGTGTGTGTGTGTGTGTGTGTGTATATGAGAGCCAGTGCGTGTGTGAGTGGGTGGAGGAAGTGAGGGGGACGGAGAGAGGGGGCGGGAGAGGATGTGGCGGTGGAGGGGGTTTGGGAGGGAGTGGGGGTGGGCGCATTCATTCACAGAATCCAGATTCCACTGCCTCAGCCAGTGGCAGCTCGGCACAGCAAAGCCGATCGCCTCCGGCGAACGTGCACAGATCAAAGCTCGTCCGTCGGCCCTCTTATGATCACACATACACATGCTCACAGAAACAGACACACACACACACACTTAGACAGGCACACACTCACACACACACAGACACACATTTTACCCGTCATGACTGTGGAAAATGTGGCCCAGCTCACTACACTTTTACTGACTCATGCTGCACATCACACTACACAGACACACACACACACAGTGGTGTCGGAAACATGCATAATTCCCAACAGCATTTTTAAAGCCATTCCAAAAAGGACTCCCCCTCCAGAAGCAGATGATGTTTCATTCACCCAACAGTTATCTCGTTTTTGCTCATTTGTTTTTGTTGTTGTTGTTGTTGTTATTTTGATTTAGTGGAGTGTTTTGTTTGTTCAGAATAATCCTCGGCACCAGAGCCATGCTGGTAGTATAAGAGATGGCCTTTCTTGCACAGGGCTGGAGACGCAGTGGTCTGATTGGGCAAATGGACGCTAGTTAGGCCTTAACACAGCACCATGCTGCTTAGCAGGGCCCGTGAATGACAGCTTTTATTTCAGCTTTATGTGGAGTCAGACACTGGGCTGTTTTCACAATTTCAGTAAGCCTCCTTAATGTGCAACAATGCTGTAAACCTAAACTGAAACATTAACATTGTGTTAGCCCTGCTGAATACCGGACCATTTTGGAATTTCAGTCAATTTGCAGGAGAAAACTGTGGTTTGATGACTGTCTTAAGACCATCACTCTTTAAAAATAGCTGCTAATGTTTAAATGCTCAGTGCTGTCCTCTCTAGTCCAAGGCACATTCAGCAGCTAGCCTTCTCAGTTAGAGCTAGCAGTGATTTTGGCAGCATGCATTTGAAATAGCCCTGCTGTGAATGACATTTCTAAATAAATTGTGGCAAAGCAGCACTAGCCTAGGTCTAGGCATGAGCAGTGAGCATGGGCAGTGAGCGTGCTGTGCCAAAACTACAGGGTTGCTCAGAGTGATTCCCCGATTGTTTATATGTTTTGTTGTAGACCTAAACAAAAACAGATGCTTTGTTGTAGGCCTTTGTCCATGGCGTCTATAATGATGGATGTTTGTGAAAGTGAGAAAAAAGTGCAGTGCAGTCCATTTCCACTGGCTTCAGATCTTCATTTAGAAGTAGCCTACAGAGTGCTGTGCCTTGGTCATCTGATCTAATGCTTTGACAGCAATATTGGCATGCAACAATGTGGGTGTGTGTGTGTGTGTGTGTGTGTGTGTGTGTCTTTATCTGTGTACGTGTGTGCTTTATGCAAGCAAGAGATGAGCAGATCAGGACTTGGTGTCTGGTAAGGATTAGACATCAGCCGTGTGTGTGTGTGTGTGGACGGACGTGCATGCATGCGTGCACGTGTGCTTCTTGCTTGTGTGTGTGTGTGTGTGTGTGTGTGTGTGTGCGTGCGTGTGTCAGGATTAATCCCTCCTAAGCATTCAGTGAGTGTGGTGGCAGGGGGGCGGGGGCAGGCGAGAGAAGGAATGAACAGATGTACGCCAGAACTTCCCCCTCCCTCGATCACTCTATCTCTCCCTCCCTCATTCACTCTATCTCTCCCCCTCCCTAGATCACTCTATCTCTCCCTCCCTCCCTCACTCATTCACTCTATCTCTTCCCCTCTCCCTCGATCACTCTATCTCTCCCTCACTCACTCTA
This sequence comes from Alosa pseudoharengus, assembly GCF_046254945.1. Lineage (NCBI taxonomy): Eukaryota > Metazoa > Chordata > Actinopteri > Clupeiformes > Clupeidae > Alosa > Alosa pseudoharengus. Next base: position 23,601,154 of record NW_027468657.1, read on the forward strand.
CCCATAACCTTCTCAGAATTTAGGCAAGCCCACACAGGCTTATGTCTGTGTGTCTAATCAATCCTGTATGTGGAAAAAATAGGCATATATGTATTTATTATTAATTCATTTGGTTTGAGATTTTTATATTATTTGTATTAGATGTAATTCTTACATGAACTGTCTGTCTGTGTGTCTGTCTGTGTGTCTGTCTGTCTGTCTTTCTCTCTAATCCATGTCTTGTTGATGCGTCTCTCTGGATGCTCAGATCAGCGCTCATCTTCCAATCTGTGCATCGTTGAGTGGAGGTGGGAGAGAGAGGCGGATGAGGGAGGGAGAGCGATGGAGGGAATCAGAGAGAGGGCGGGAAAGAACGAGTAAAAGGGGGGAGAGAAAAATGACTCTCATCGCTCTCGCCCACGCCCACACACAGATGATGCAGTGTGGCAATGTGTCAGGCTTTTGGTGTGTGTGTGTCCGTGTGTGTGTGTCCGTGTGTGTGTGTCCGTGTGTGTGTGTGTCCATGTGTGTGTGTCTGTGTCCGTGTGTGTCCGTGTGTGTCCGTGTGTGTCCGTGTGTACGTGTGTGTCAGTGTGTGTGTGTGTCCGTGAGTGTGTGTGTCTGTGAGTGTGTGTGTATAAGTGTTAGCTTCTGTGTGTGGGAGATTGAGTGTCTGTGCATGTATGTGTTTGTGTGTGTGTCTGCATGAGTGTGTGTGTGTGTGTGTGTATGAGTGTTTGCTTCTGCGTGTGGGATATTGAGTGTCTGTGCATGCGTGTGCATGTGTTTGTGTGTGTGCCTGTGTGTGAGTGTGTGTGTATGAGTGTTAGCTTCTACGTGTAGGACATTGAGTGTCTCTGCATGCGTGCATGTGTTGTGTGTGTCTGTGTACGTGTGTGAGCAATTGAGAAAGAGTGTGCGTCTCTCGAGGAGAGGGAAGATGCACATTGCGCAGCTTGAACTGCCAACACCCTCTTGCCTGTTTCAAGGGACTAGGGCCATGTCTACATTAGTTCAGATTCCTTTGTATCCAACACACTTTTGTCACGACTTATTTGTGGCGGCCCACCACAATATCAACATTGACCACCACACAATGATTTTCCTGATTGTACTAAATTGTGCTTAAATCTGGTTAGAATCATAACCGCGCTGCACTAATTTGTTAAAAACTGTTGCATTCGAGTTAATTCTGCAAACCTACCAAATAGAATTCAATTCTGTGGGAAACACTGCCGTCCATATTGTTGTTTATTGCCATTGTTTATCTGACCTAGTACATAGTACAGTAACATAGGGTGCGGGACCTAGTACATAGTACAGTAACATAGGGTGCGGGACTTGACAGAGAGTGGATGGTCATGAGATTTGCGTATCAGTAGTAATGTGGATGCACAACGTATCTACTTTGAAACTGATATGGTTTTTGTGGACACGGAACGGATTTGTTCCTGAAATCCGTATAAACTTATCGTGACTAGTGTGGACTCAGGCAAGGTCTGTTCCACCCTCCTCCTGTATCCTAGCGCTCTCTCTCTCTCTCTCTCACACACACACACACACACACACACACACACACACACACACACACACAGCAGGCTGGCTGCTAGTACCATTTCACTGAGGCGTTACAGGTGCAGGCAGAAAAAAAATACGCTTTTTATACGGAGCTCATTAGTGGATTTGTATTCGTGGTCCTCGTGTGCCCATTCTTTGTGTGTGCACAGAAAATCTCCAGTGTTGATACGGAGTCCATGGTAGCACACAACCAGTGAACGCATTGCTTCCTGGGCGTGGACGTGAGGGCTGGAATTTGATTGGCTGCCAGGATAGGAATAGGCCTAGTCCAGGGGTGGCGAACCTGCGGCTCTTTGCCTCCTCTTGTGCGGCTCGCGGCTGCTCAACTGATGTTCTCACTTCTCCTTGGAGTTTTTTATTTTTTGAAATAGCCTATATTTCTGGTAAATGAAAATGCTTTTCATTAAGTTGATAGTAATGCCAATAGTTAGGCTGCAATGTTTAAATTAAAATAATTCTACCGTCATGTTATGAATGGAAATATAGCCCAAAAAGAAGCAGACACGTTTGTTTCTTAAGCCAGGTGTAATGCTACTGTTGCAATTAGGAAAACACTGACGCTAAGCGTAAATAGAAAGAGGAACACGGACATTGAAAAGAAGGATTCATCTTTTTTGTAGGCTAGCATAACCCTTCTGGTTGATATGTCAACGTAACCAAAATAACACATGTTCTACACGTTAGTTTGGTACTTGATATGCCAGACTTAAAGGATAATTCCGGTGTGATTTGGACCTAAAGTGTGTTGAAACATGATACCGAGTGTGAACGTATGTCTCATAGCTCACCTCGGCTTGTCCCCTGCACTCAGAAATCTGGCGCTAGTTAGCCAATGCTACCAACATAGTGTTTTGTTGTGGTGCCTCGGGCATCGGCCTAGCCATGCAAATGAATCACTGTTTTACACCATTTACGAGGCTTAAAGTAGCTCCATACTTCATTGGTAGACTTCCGAGGGCCTTGACATTTAAAACGAGACATGGAGAACTTTGAAAAAGCACTGGTAGTTTATTTACAAGACGATTTATACAGACAGTACCTTAAGGAATTTTACCGTTCGATGCCATCTTGAATTAAGTCACGATAAGTCGAGCGACGAGTACGAACAAACAGGTCTGATAAGGGATCAGATTCCAAAAATAATTCCGTAAAAATGCATGGATTCCAGTTGCTGCTACTGGAAGCAACTGAATCCATGCATTTCCACTGAATTATTTTTGGAATCTGATCCCTTATCATACCTGTTCATTCTTACTCGTCGCTCGACTTATCGTGACTAAATTCAAGATGGCTGCAAACGCTAAACTTCGTCAAGATACTGTCTGTATAAATCGTCTTGTAAGTAAACTACCAGTGCTTTTTCAAAGTTCTCAATGTCTCGTTTTAAATGTCAGGGCCCTCTGAAGTCTACTGGTTGTATTTACGAGGCTCAATGTATCTCCACACTTCATTGGCAATGAAGTGTGGAGATACATTGAGCCTCGTAAATGGTGTAAAACAGTGATTTATTTGCATGGCTAGCCCGATGCCGAAGCACCACCATTGAAAAAGCTGTTGGTAGCATCGGCTAACTAGCGCCAGATTTTGGAGTGCAGGGGACAAGCCGAGATGGGCTATGAGACATACGTTCACACTCGGTATCATGTTTCAATACACTTTAGGTCAATATCACACCGGAATTCTCCTTTAACTTATGCATAAAGCTTCAAACCTGAACATTTCCCAAAGGCACTGACCTTTGCAAGTTCGACGGAACATTTGACGGTCACATTGGCATCATATCAGTTGTTACATTGGAGCATTTCTCATGCTAATAAGTCATTCAGTGACGAGAATGTGTGTCAGATATCTTTGTTGCTTGCTACTCATTCCTGAAAACAATAATTTGTAGCATCTGCCAAGTGTCTCACTTAAAATGAAAAAGAGAAGATCTACTTAAACTGTAGGCATAAGTCGCTGTTGTAGTGTAGGCATCTTTTTTTGTTGTGCGGCTCTTTTGAATTGTGTGGAATTTTTTTTGGCTCTTCATGCTGGACTAGTTAGCCACCCCTGGCCTAGTCAATATGCACATAACGACTTGTGATGGATTTGAGTGGATCATATGTCAGGCTGTTTCAGGCATGCATGGGCTCATGGGCAAAAGTTCTCCTTAAAAAAAAAAGCCAAAAAATATCAGATGTTGTAAAAGCCCCCAGAAGGCTCTGCTTTCTCAGGGGGCTCAGGTGAAGTTGGTTCTGAAGGAGGTCCTTCTCTCTACTCACCCTGTCTGTGCTCTGTACGATGGGAATTTGGGTGATGGGTAGAGAAAAGCACTGCTAGCCTAAGCTTATATCTTGGCCTTGGACACACACACACACACACACCCACTGAACATAGAGGAAATGAGGTAATTGCATTCTTATATCTTGGGGAAAACACATCCAGTACTTTAACGCCCACCAAACCCAAAATTGTGTGTCTGTGTGTGTGTGATTTTCTGTGTCAGTTTGTTCCTATGAATAGGAAGTGTGTTGGGGTCGCAGTGGTTTGTGTCCCTCCACACACAAGTGTGTTCCTCCTCCGTATTTGGGTCAGGAAGGAGGGTATCATTATGGTGTGGCCAGAGGCGTGTGTGTGTGTGTGTGTGTGTGTGGGCTATATATTTTCAGGCTATGGTACTGGCTCTGTGAGGCCCTATCCGGGGATGTCTCATTTTGTTGACTTTGTGTGTGTGTGTATGAGTGCTAAAGTTGCTCTTTTTTGTGTGTTTTTCCTTCCAGGTCAATGGGCATCAGATCATGGATGAGCCTATGGAGGAGGGAGACTCTCTCTCACACTGTGTAAGTAGTGTGTGTGTGTCTGTCTGTGTCTGTGCATGAGTGTGTGAGAAACATTGTTTTTTTTTGTTGCCTATTTCACTAGCTGAGATCATTGTATGTGTGGCATGTGTTGTCATCACTGCCTAGTTATAGTTGTTTTTATGGGGGTTGATGGTTGTCTTGCTTGAGCAATCTAATGTGTCTTAATTGAGGCTTTATATTAGTTCTCTCTCTCTCTCTGTCTGTCTGTCTGTCTGTCTGTCTGTCTGTCTGTCTATCCATCCTTATCTACATGTGTATCTTAAAAAATACATTTTTGAAAGTGCTTTAATGGCATGACAAATAAGACATTCATATTGCTATCCCCCTCTCTCTCTGTCTCTCTCTCTCTCTCTCTCTCTCTCTCTCTCTCTCTCTCTCTCTCTCTCTCTCTCTCTCACTCACTCTCTCTGCGCAGCAATCTTCTCACCTTTATGTACAAATGCCCTGTATTACTTTGGCCCAGTGGCCCTCAATATAAGTGGATTTAGTGGATTCACTTAAGGCTGCTTCTCCTCTCCTGCGCTGTATAATACACTGGGTATCATCCAGGAGCTCAGCATCTCAGAAAGCGGTCTTCCTCCGATCACCTTATCCAATATTCTCCAAACAGAATTGCAGCCAGGAAAGCTTGTATCAGCTTTCAGACTCTGACATTTCATTAGAATGAGGATGGATTTAGAATTTGGTGTGACGTACGTGTGTGTGACAGATGGATGCAATGCAATGCAATGGTGTGTGTGTGTGCGTGTGCGTGTGCGCGTGCGCGTGCGCGTGCGTGCGCAGTGGCGGAGCTACGTGGTGGCCAGGGGGGGCCACGGCCACCATTGGTCAAAGCTTGGCCACCCTGTTGCCCCCCCCCAGCTCCGTTTAGTGAAAATTAAAAAAAAGAAAAAAAAATCATAGCCAAGAGCTGCGTTGGGCTGTCCTTAGGTAGGCTCTGACATTGATGTGTGGGGCTGATCAGAAATAATCAGATACCCGCGCTAACGACGTTACAAAAATATTTCAATAAAATTCGGGTGAAATGCTAGCATATTAGGCACATATCTCCGGATGGCTCCAAGAAAAGTAGGCTAATAGGGCCTAGCCTAGGCTACTTTATAAAAAACATAAATTGCTGACTGCTTGTGGTTCTTGCCATAGCTGGTCAGGCAGAGGCAGGCTGCTCTGCTCTGAGTTCTTTGTTACATTGCTCCAGAACTGTTCATCACAGTGAGATGAAACCTTATTTGCGTGACAGAGCAGAAGTAGGGCTTTCCAACGAGACTAAACACTTGCCTGTGCGATCAAGTATGAAAATAAAAAAAAATCATGAAAATAAATCAAATTGATTCATATTTACAGTTCACCTGCGCACCCATTACTCTCGTTTGAATTACTCGCGAACCCGTGATCGCATAGATATGGCAAGCATATCAGAAGAAAGAGGAGACAAAGGGCTATCTATTGGTACCAAGGATATCGATGCTTCTGGGCTATAAAAACAGACAACGTGACTGCAAAATAACATCATGTACAAAAACACACCCATGCACACCCATTACTCTCGTTTGAATTAGGCCCTACTCACGAACCCGTGATCGGATACATATGTCACGCATGTCAGATGAAAGAGGAGACACAGCGCTATCATTTGATACCAAGTACATCCTTCTGGGTTATAAAACAGACGAAATTACATCAAAATAATAACTTTATATAGCTCGACTTACCCCACGTTTTTGTGTGTTGTGGTGGCAAGGCATGTTCATAATCCAACGCTATCATGTGTTTCTCTATGGCAAAGTATGTTCATAATGCGGTTTTGAGATCCCAGCAAATTCCTGCATGGCATCCAATTCGAGACTCACATTGTATCCCAATTTATTCGACAAAGAAACACCTTTTTGCCTTCACTTTGTTCATGACAATGCAGTAAAAAGGTGTTTTAGAATCACCATGAGTGTACACACAGAACGCAAACTCAGGTTCAGTCAGGTCAGATCAGTTCGTGTCACAGATATGGAGCACAGTAAAGGCATTTTTCATTACTAAATAAAAAAAATGGCATTCATTTCTGTAAGGCGCACACCAAATTTCTAAAATTGCTCAGCCCCAAAGCCCACCTTCACCATGGTTCTTATATTGCCAGATTGAGGGCAGTCTGCCCTACACATACATGAAAGTCATGTCCAGAAATACATTTCAAAATAAGAATGGTATAAAACGCTTTTTGTCTTTGTATTTAAAAATGAAAATTAAATCAATGCAAGTATTAATATGAATTGGTGGCAGATATGGGTAGCCTAGACTGTTCTGAAAAAATATAGCATGTGTAAATGGCACTTACAATGACTATAATAAATGCTTATAACTAAAGGTAGTGAAAAAGACCTTAAAACAGTCTAGGGTTCTAAGGGGTTCTTAATTCAGAGCCATGTTACTTACAGCCAATCTGCATACAATATTTGTAGTATTTATAATTGTTCTTTAATTTGAAAAAGACTGATTAAGTAAGGTGCATTATCATAATGTACTTTTTTATAGCATTGGCCTATTTATGGAAAATGTGTTGGAGTGGACAACAAACTGACCTGTGTATCAGTGTTGGCTTTACACAATTTATTGCCATTATTAAAATAGGATATCCTAATCTTTAAAACTTTTTGAGTAGTGTTGGATTCTCTGGTTGTTGCGTTGTGTTTTAGTTCTAATGTCTGTATTGAAGATGGTCAATAAAGCTTGACGGCGGGATCAGGATTGGCGATTAGATGATGATTTATGGTAGATGGTACAATATTTGAATAACAGAACACAGGCTAAGTCTCAAACAGTAAAACTGTGCAGAGTCTAACAGTTGTGGTTGTTATTAGAAGCGGCTGCTGAGCCTTCCGACAGAACATGCTCCTTGGGTCGCTTCCTCGATCCGTCTCCGTGTCAAAACCTAAGACAAAGCCTGTTATAGTAAAACATACAAACGTCAATCATGCCAACGTGGCAGGTGCCAACCAGTGTACACAACCGGCCCTGGCCAGATGGAGATACTAGCCCGAATAGGCAGACATGCTGTCTGCCTCGGCCTATGTTATCACTGATGTTCCTCGGATGTTCCTAAACATCGGCCTGTATGACCTTCCTGCAGGTACACAGGCCTAAGGCACAGTTATGTACAATAATATGGACCTCTCCCTGTTGTATACTACACACAGAAGTAACATATGAACACATCAGAATACAGTAAGAATACCCCAGAATTCTACAGTAGTTACAGTAGTTGCCACCCCAATAAAAACTCAACCCAGCTGGCCCCCCCAATAAAATAATCCTGGCTACGCCCCTGTGTGTGCGCGTGTGTGTG
>NW_027468657.1:23611387-23618887 GCF_046254945.1 Alosa pseudoharengus
TCTCATCTCATCTCATCATCTACCCGTCCGCAATTCTCAGGACTTACCACACACACTTCAAAGCACTAGCATGGATGCCCACTGGCTGTTGAACCGCCCTGTTTTGCCTGTGTTACATTCAGCACCTGCCTGTGTGAAATGCGGACACACACTAAGCAGCCCCTGCTGTCTACTCGTGTTCCTGCTTGTGCTTGGCTTGTTAGTCAGGAGGAGGGAAAACATTTTACAAGTGGAGTGTAAGCCTGGATCAAACACAACAGAGGCTTTGTTTTAACACAGATACGAAATCACTTAGCATTTTGTCTAAGCCTAAGCATACAATTCGCGAGACAGGCAACCTGCACAAGAAACCATCATACAGTACACATCATCTTATGGATCTACTTCCATCTGATTTAAAACGACAAAATTCTCGGCATGAACTTGGCACTGTCTGATGAGCGGTTTTATGATTTAGTGAAAGTCTTCTATTATTATCTCGAAGTCATACTTCTTAGTCAATGTGAGTTATTAATTAGTCACATTAGTCATAAGCGTTGCCATGTGGGGATATAGAGTGGTTGAGTCATAGCTGTTGTGTTTTTTCCTTTTGTCCTTATTCATTCAGGTGTTCCTGGTGCGCAAGATTGTGGGTCCTGATGCTGGTCAGCTTTATGCAATGAAAGTGCTGAAAAAGGCGTCACTAAAAGGTGCGTCAAGCCACGGTTGCCATGGCAACAAGCACCACACGCTCCACAACTCCTCTTATGAATCATGCTCACTGATTGCCAACATCAACATCTCCTTCTCTCTCTCTCTCTCTGTCTCTCTCTGTCTCTCTCTCTCGTAGTCTTTGTCTCTCTCTCTGTCTGTCTCTTTCTCTTTCTCTCTCTCTCTTATTTGCTCAGTAATAAATTCACTGACTGTATTGTCTGTTCTTATTTTGACAGTGAGGGACAGAGTTCGCACAAAGATGGAGAGGGATATTCTGGTCGAGGTGAATCATCCCTTCATTGTGAAGTTGCACTATGGTGAGTAGACTGACTTGCCCTTTTACAAATACACCCTTCCTTCCCCAACCTTTCCATTTGTTTCCATCTATCTACCTTACACACACACACACACACCCACTCCATCCTGCTTCACTCCCTGAAACCCTTGATTTGGTTTTGGTTGTTAATATTTGTGCTCAATGGCTAATGTAATTACACCCCTCCCTTCTATGCTCCTGTGAAGAGTGGGTCGTCAGAGACCGACTCTAAAGGTTCACAGGTGCTGCTAACCACCAATACCCTCTTATTTCCAAAGCCCCTCACACCAAGAGAGACATTGTCATCATCAGCCTGTGCCCTGTGGAGCACCCTGGGAATTGTAGTGTGCCACTTCTCCTCTCCTCTTTTCTCTCATTTATTTTCCTCTCCTCTCCTCTCCTCTCCCTCCTTCTTCCTACAACCCCCCCCCACCCCCTTTACCCCTCCTCCACCGTTCCCTCATTTGTTTGAAGCGGCTTTTCTTGCTGGCTACTTGGCTATTCCTGATGTCAAGTTTACTCTCCGGGCGACATTCGCCAGGCAGCGGCCTGCTTGTAATTCAGGGCCACAAGCGAGCGCCTCCAACACACACACACACACACACACACACACACATACACACACACACGCATGCCTATGCCCGGCCCAGGCATAGCCCCAGCGTTCCATCAGCGGCTGTCATTTGTTTAAGGTCGCCGCTGTTTGCTCGCAGCGATGTGCCGATCGGCCTCACTGGCCAAGTCACATCCGTCACAGTTCTGTGTGTGTGTGTGTGGATCTGCATCTCATCTCCATGTGGGTCTGATGGATGAGAGCTCTGAAAGAGTGTGTGTGTGTGTGTGTGTGGTATTACAAACACTGAAAGCATTTCATGTTTGACTGCTGTGGTTGGCTGCAAGTCAAGGAAGGCGTTTTAACTCTAAGTTCTTTCTAACTTTGTTTTGTCCGTGTGTGTGTGTGTCTTCTGCAGCCTTTCAGACAGAAGGGAAGCTCTATTTAATTTTGGATTTTCTCAGGGGTGGAGATGTATTTACTCGTTTATCCAAAGAGGTAAGCATGCCTTTCTCTTCCTTAAGTACCCCCCCCCCCCCCCCCGACACACACACACACACACACTCATGTATTAAACCAATCTGATCTTCCGAGTCCCTCTTTGCGGTGCACATTGCATGTTGTGGTCAGCACCTCTTGGGTTACATCTATGTAAATGTTGTGTAATTAGCCAAGGAGGTCATTTTCATCCATAATAAGGGACTACACTTCCTTCTTCCGTGACTACACTTCCTCACACATACACTTAAACAAATGTCGTCTTTGCTTTGGAGCATCACTAATTGATACAACTCTGCTTCCTCCACTCCTGAGTAGGCAGTATCTGGACAGCCACACATCCATTAAGTCCAATATGTATTTATGTATTGCTATTTCAGAGATGCACAATCAACGAGTGTCATTACACAAACAACAACAAACACAAACCTCTTGCTCCCACACAAACACTTATCACAAACACTGATCAGAAGCTGCTGTGCATGCTGTGCTGTGCATTGTTGGGCTAGTCTGAAACCTGAAGTGAGGTTTCATTTAGACTGCTAGTTTATGGCAAGCATATAGCCCAGTTCGACTAACAGCTTCGTGTTGGGGAGTAAGCAAGCAAGCAATGGAGAATCTGGCCTAAAAGACATTAAGCAGGTGTAAACACCTTGATTTGCCAGTCAAAATGATTTTGCTAGTTAATTGCTCGTGCCTCTGCCAGCCACGCAGACGTCCTTGTCCACAGACTTCTTTCTCTCTACTAGTCGGCACGCAGGCTATTCATCCAAACGCCATCCGGAGCTGGCAGGTCGGGGGGTTGGGGGGGTGGGACTGTTGTCAATGTCACTCTCCATTGTGTCAGCCTTTGTCAAGTGTAGTCAGAAAGTGAGGCACTAGGGGAGTGAGGCACAAGGCACAGCGTTCAGAGATGGAGGCCATAGAGATACAATGGAGGTGCAGCATTATTAAGTCTTCAGCTTGTCATGATTACACATTCAGGCAATGAGCGTTCATCATATAGCATTCGAAATGTCAGATCATCATTCACATAGATGAATGTTGTTTCTATTTTACGCGTCTGTTGGCCCAAATCAAGGTGGTACCTTTGCATTAATTATATGGACACAGTGAATTAAACAACAATTTTAAATAGTACAAACCATTAAAATTAAATTCTTGTAGATGCACGCAGGACATGTTTGCATTGTGCAAAAGTCCAGCATGCATCACGTTCAGCCAGGTCTTTGCAGCACTGCATGAGGTTGAATGAGCCTAAAGATTTTTAGTCTGTGCAAGCCATAGACGCAGTGTAATTGTCGCCATTATGGTGTAAGTCATAAATGGGCAACATACGGCCGGCGGGCCACATCCGGCCCGTGGGCTTTCCCTGACCGGCCCACGTAAGGTCCGTGAAAGAACAATAGTCAAGAGCCTAGCATAGAGATAATACAAATCAATGCAAATCAATATCGTTGTTTTTATTTTAAAAGAGACTGCTATTTGTATGCCCATACATTTGTGCGTGGATGCATACGACGTAAACACCCTCACTGATGTGCTGGTGAATTTATGCTTCTGCGTCGACACAATGTAGTTGCCTTTAGTCGGCGTAAACCTTACAAAGTTTTGTGTCTCTTATGTCTGCGTCGCTCACCACCGCAAAGGTTGTTAGAACAAACTCCTACTGCTGCTCGTTGGCGATACGAAGTGTTCATTTCAAAACGTTACTGGCAGATAGACAGTTTACAATCGGATAACCCCGTAATTGTAACCAAAATATGTCTGAGTTTATTTGCAAAGCTTATGTTAGCGAACTAGTATGATGCTACTACCTACAGGTTGCTTGAAGCAGCCGGCTCAACACACAGAGCGAGTTGACCAATCACAGTTATGTGCATAAAGTTAAAGCAAAAACATAGCCTACATTTTTAAAATAGTTTTCTTTGTGCATGTTGATTAACTAATGACAGCCTACTATTGTCTGCTCCTCATTTTCGTAGTCTAATTATGACCGCCGCGCAGCGAAGCGGCGGTCATATAGGTTTAGTCAGATTTTTTTTTTTTTTTTTTTTCTTTTTCGCATGCCCAAATTTCCGTCAATGATTCCCGGGACACTGAAAGACCGGAGTACACGAAACTTGGTGGGCATGTAACCCCACATGGATAGCATGGAACCATCGTTTTTCGTTTTGATCTGTAGCCCCCACGCTGAACTGGACCCCCCAAAGGAGGGTAGGGCAGACACAGTTTTCTGTGAATATCTCGAGAACCGTAGGGTTTAGGAGGACCTTTTTTTTTTTGTATGTTGATCTCAAGGAGCCATGTCAACCCATTCCATAACCACTCATTTCATGTATAGCGCCACCTAGTTAAACACAAAAAAGTAAAAATGAGGTGTTGTAATTGAAGGTATCTGTGACCTAACATAGTCAAAACTGCACGAAATTGGAAGTGTAGGATCATTATGACACCCTCTGTATGCACGCCAAGTTTTGTGGAATTCTGTTCATTGGGGGCCACACAATAAATTAATTTATGTTACTATACACCAACTGGCCTGTAGGTGGCCGGAGACAGTTTTCTGTGAATATCTCGAGAACCGTAGGGCCTAGGAGGTCCCCCTTTTTTTTGTATGTTGGTCTTAAGGGGGCATGTCAACCCATCCCATTACCACTTATTTCATGTATAGCGCCACCTAGTTAAAAATTAAAAAGCAAAAAATGAGGTGTTTTCATCACAATATCTCTGGCTGACATGGTCAAAACTGCACGAAATTGAAAGTGTAGGATCATTATGACACCCCCCAAATACATGCCAAGTTTTGTGAACTTTCGTTCATGGGGGGCCTTACAATAAAATAATTTGTGTACATTTAGTGACCGTACACCAACAAGGATTCCCGGGACACTGAAAGACCGGGGTACACGAAACTTGGTGGGCATGTAACCCCATGGATAGCATGGAACCATAGTTTTTTGTTTTGATCTGTAGCCCCCCCGCTGTACTGGACCCCCCGAAAGGAGGGTAGGGCAGACACAGTTTTCTGTGAATATCTTGAGAACTGTAGGGCCTAGGATGACCAATTTTTTCCGTATGTTTGCCTCCAGGGGTCATGTTAACCCATTCCATGTGCACACATGTGCATAAACAGATACACACGCACACACATACATTCACAGTAATCATACCTATGACACATACTCACACAGTAGACATATGTACGCATGCATACACATGCACAAACACACATACGCAGGTAAACACACAAGCACGCACACAAACACACACACACACACACACACACACACACACACACACACACACACACACACACACACACATAAACATAAACATGTACATGCACACAATTCAAGAATTTCTCAGAATTATGAACAGGCAAGATGGGGGTGGGGTTGTATAAAATGAATTTTACATGTGAAATCTATGAACTAATCATGTTTAATTTAATGAATTTCCCCTGGGGATCAATAAAGTATCGATCTATCTATCTATCTATCTATCTATCTGTTTTGGTACTTGTTGTCTAGCAGATACCAGTGAGAATTGAGTGTGGATAATGCAATTTAGTGAGACAGAATCATATATGCCTTTCAGCGTGATTTATTTTTGTGGAAAAAATGTGCTGGACTGGGCGGCGGTCATATTTTGTACCGCTCGGTGGTACATCTAGTTATATAGATATTGTAGTACTTTTTTATATCAGTCTTTGAAATCGAGAATGAGGATTAAATACTGGACATAGATTAAATATTGCTGTTTTTCCTTTGTCTCCCTCACATTTTCATCTGTTCTTACGACTAGTAAACAAAACCATATGATTTACTTAATGTTATACAAGAACAGAATAGAATTGAACAGAATTGAGTTCAGTCTTGAGTTCGGTATTTTGGGTCCGGCCCTCCTCAACAGTCCCAGTTTGTCATGTGGCCCCTTGGGGAAATTAGTTGCCCACCCCTGGTGTAAGTAAATATGTCAAACCCTGTCATGATAACCATAATGTATGCATTACGTGGGAAAGATCTGTTCAAAATAACCACAAAAATCAATTTCATTCTCCTGAAGTTTTTTTTTTTCCATAGTTGCTGTCTTTGTTAACATATTTGTGTTTTGCTTTAACATTCATTTCTCAATGCAGTCAATGATGATGATGATGATGATGGTGGTACTGTTTTCTTTTTTATTCTTTGTCTCAAAAGTTCAGAGAGTAAATCTGTCCAGTTCTCGCCAGGTAATGTTTACAGAAGAGGATGTGAAATTCTACCTTGCAGAGCTGGCCCTGGCCTTGGATCACCTCCACAACCTAGGCATTGTTTACAGAGACCTGAAACCTGAAAAGTAATGTATCTCCGTCTGCACCCCACCACCACCCTCTCTCCTCCTCTCCTCTCGCCTCATTCGCTTTTCAAACCCACTCACTCAGACGGCACCGCAGGGGGGGCCACTCTCCGTAGCTCATTAAAGGCAAAAGGAGAGACAGACAGACAGACAGACAGACAGACAGACAGACAGCACTTTTCTTCATATATGGCTTTCTTTAGTCAGGTGGTGTACAGAGATGTAGAACTTTGAAATATTAAAAGTAATGATAGTAACTATTGCATATTTTAACAATTCCACAATGATTAAGGTGTTTTGTCTTTAAAAGATTGTAATTATTATTCTCTTGTTACTCTTTTGAAAAGTTTGTTCAACTCTCAACATTTTTAAGAGACCTGCTCATGTTAAAAGCAATGTGTAACAAGTCCTAATTGGAGTAAATTAGTTAAATAGATTGTTTTCTAATGATGCCTCTGTTGCTGCTGAAGTGTTGATTATTGGCCATGTTTTTGTGTACCTGTATTGGAGAATGTGATTTTAATTTTCAGCATTTTACTTGATGAAGCTGGACATATCAAGTTAACAGGTAAGTGCCATTGCCACATTAAGAATACATTTCTACATTTTGAATCTCAAAATGTGTATATTTGTAAAAGCAATAGTATTGCATTGCATTCTAATATCACTAATAGCACAATGGTGGCAATGCTGAGTGAAGGTCTATGTATAGAAGAGGCCTTGACTGACTGTGTTCCTGTTGCAGACTTCGGGCTTAGTAAAGAATCGGTAGATCAGGATAAGAAGGCCTACTCCTTCTGTGGTACAGTAGAATACATGGCCCCAGAGGTAGTCAACCGGAGGGGCCACACACAGAGTGCCGACTGGTGGTCACTCGGGGTACTGATGGTGAGTGGCCCACCCCCCTTTCACACACTGCACATGTCTATGGGTCTGTCTGTTTGGATTACAGACATAGGCAAATGTGTGGGAGGCAAATGTTATGGACACATGCCATTGTTGTAATTATAATGGCCTTGGAGTTCATGAAATAATAATGACTGCAATAGAATTAGACAAAAGGCTCTTTGTTCCAAATCTTTTTAGTATTAAAATGATA
>NW_027468657.1:23631387-23671387 GCF_046254945.1 Alosa pseudoharengus
CCTTCCCTCACTGCCTCTCCTCGAGAATTTATTACCTGGCCAACGCTCTGCAGGCGAGCTTTAAACCGTTTAGTGTCGGAGTCAGAGACGGGAAGAACGACGCCCCCCCACCCCGCCACCAGGAGGATGAGCCCAGATAGCTCACGTTACCTTAAGAAGCTGAGAATATTATGTATTTAAACTAAAATAAACTAAGTAGGGAAGAATTAGACTTCCATACGCTTTATATTTAAAAAGGAAAAGAAAGAAAGGTGTACATAATTTCACTTCTACCCAGGAGATCGAAGGGAAGCGACTCTGTCAGCTTTGAACGTGTGATCTGCCACCTTCGCATAAAATCTGTTCTCCAAAGCCCCCCTCCCCACCCACCCACCTACCCATCGATCCCCTTGAAGCACACATTCACTTGCAAACCAGCTTGGCAAAGACCCTTTTTTAAATTATTAAAATTTTCTTTTTGTTTTTATTTTTGTTGTTTGTTCTTCTACCCCACCTCAAGCCTCTCTCTGGGTCTGCTGTTATATAGTTTTTTTTTTTTTCCCCGGTTGCTTTCTGATGATGTCTTCTTTAAGTTTACCTCTGTAAAAAAAAAAGATATAAATGAAAAAAAAACTTTAAAGAACGAAACTGAAGTTGGTAGGTCAGGTGCTTGTCGGATCAGTGTTACTGCAGAGACTCTTGGGATATGGGGAAGGGCATCCTCTGCTCATGGCGCGGCTGAATTTGAAAACAAAACAAAAAAAAATGACAAAAATATAATAATTTCCATGAATATCTCCTCAAAGACATTGTGGAAATTTGTATCATATTGTATTTATTTCATTTAATTTTTAAAATTCTATTTTTCTTTCAAGTTCTGTATATATTGACATTAAAGATCATTATTGACATGCACCCTCTTCTGTCGGCCATTATTCTTCCATACTCTTTTGGACGTGCCCTGTCCTATTTCCTCCTTGTAAATGACCCATAGCAAATTAGCCTATTGTTTTTTCAGTACTGTTCTCCATGTCTTGGCTGAATGGTCTTTACCTCCTGCATCTGTGTAAAATGTCCATTTGATCTTGCATTACACCAATGTAAGAATGTGAGAATTGAAACTACCCGTAAGTAGAATAACTGTCTCAAACTCATTTTGAGGGGACACTAATGTTGGCACTAAGGAGACACTAATTGCATCTGTTATTGCCACTGTACACCCGGAATGCCTGGTACTTTTGGTAGGCCTACCTTTGGTGAACCTGACCCTTTTCATACATCTTTTTTTCTTTAGTGTCATTTCCCAATGTGCAGGGTAGTTGGATGACCCTAAAAAGTTGTACTCTGTACATGAAAATTGATGCCAAAGGGTAAATACCAATTCTTACATTGTGTTGCGCTAAGGTTTCAATCATTAAACAGGGCTTACTAGGACCTCCAGGAATTATGCTCCCAGGCCTTTCCAGGAGCAGTGTCCTAAAACTGACTCGTTCAAGTCTGATTACAAATTAAGGAAGAATCCCAAACAAAAATGCACTGAAAATCCATCACTTCAGTTCAATAACAGACACTGCATATTGGTCCGTAAGTGTGCGCTTGTGTTGGTGCAACTGTCTGAGTCTGCGTCCACCTGTAGATGGCAGTGTTTCTCAGGTGCAGTGACGTACACACCAATTCCATTGTCTTACATCTAAGGGAAAATTAACAGACCGTAGTATTGCAGTAATAAGAATACGTGGACAAAGTTCCACAGTTCTTGCTATATTTAACATTGTAAAAACACCTTGTACACTTAGCCCTGGTCCTTACTTAGAAGGGACTCTCAGGAGAGTGTGTTATGATGTTAATCAGTAAGCCGACATGTTTTCATCTCCTACTGTAAACACTTAACACACACCCCTGACCCAGCGGCACTGGCTGAAATGCACTAGGGCATGACCACACTCAAGTTCAACATTCTTCACATGTACACTGTGGGCTCTTGAAGGTGTGGAGAAGGCTCAAAAATCTTCATTTACAAGCCAGGTGTCAGACCAAATTGGCTATAAAGAGGATTTGGCCCAATTTATAACAACAAAATACATTTATATAGCACGTTACAGTGAAGTGGGAAACTTCACTTTTACCACCACCAAGGTGGATCACCCACCTATAAGGGCTTTGGACATTTTGCCTTGAGTGAGTTTCTGAGGATACTTCCCAACAATGTCAATTGGATGCACTGAAACAAATAAATGCTTTTCAATTGATGTAGTTTAACCAATAGAGATGCAACTCACTAACAGAGTTTCCCCAGAAACTCATATCTGACAAGACCAGAACCATGTGAACTTGCACTACTGTAGCCACTGTGGAGAGGTCATCCCATAGTCAGCGTAGAGACGCTCCTGCATTTAAAGTATTTGTTGATGCGGTTCCTGGATGAGATCTGAGACCGGTGTCGTGCCAGCGGGGTGCTGACAGACCTGCATATCCCCATGGCAGCAGTTTGTAATTTGGCCACTTTTAGCCCAGCTCGCCTGGCCGGCCAGCCTCAAGCCCCTGGTCCTCTTCCCTGTGCTCAAACGCAGAGGCGAAACGCCCGCCGCCACCGGTCCGCTTACCCACCG
Source organism: Alosa pseudoharengus (assembly GCF_046254945.1). Taxonomy (NCBI): domain Eukaryota; kingdom Metazoa; phylum Chordata; class Actinopteri; order Clupeiformes; family Clupeidae; genus Alosa; species Alosa pseudoharengus. Next base: position 23,633,976 of record NW_027468657.1, read on the forward strand.
CGCCGTGGGCCGAGCAGACCGCGCCGGCTCGTGGGCATGCCGCAAATAGCCGCTGGCTCCCGACCGCCTGGCGCATGTCCGGCCCTCGGTGGCGTGAGGGGGGCGAGACTAGAGGTGCCCGCGGGCATTCCAGTCGGCCCTTTTGAGCGATTGGCCTCCAGCTCCAGCTGTTATAATGTAGACTCAGGGGACCGGTTTACATACAGCCATTCCATTATGAGGGAGCAGTGGTTGACATCAAATGTTCTCTGTCTGAACCTTGAAAGTGTTCCTAACATAAGACTGCTATACAACATTACAAGAGTCATAGGGTTTGCCATAAGGAGAGTGACTTGCACATCGCACCCTTGTTTTTAAAAGCACAATAAATACAGATTAACTCGAGGCCATAAAAAGTGTTCAGGTGCCACCTGTATTGTCCTCTATGTGCCACCTCACTCTACCCACCACCATTTAGCCCTGAAGTCTGTAGATGCCAGCTCCAGAGCTAGTGATAGACACCTTTAAGACACACAGGACACACACACACACACGCATACATACTCTTGTGCCTCCTCCCCATCCCGTCAACTCAATTAAAGATGAGAATGCACAGTGTCATGCATATCTGTGTGGAGGTAAACACTGGTGTTAATTGCATTGCCACGCCATTCTTCGTTTGAGCCCTCCGAGTGTTAATTACCCTCTAATGTCTAGCCCTCGCCTTGTCAGAGCCTCCTGCTTATTTGCACTCAGACTTTTAATGGTTTTATTTTTATAAAGGAGGGATCTCACTTTTTTTCTCCACAGTGTTCCACAGGCAGCCATATTTTTAGCACAGTTTCCTCAGCTGGAAGCGGTGTGGTTATAGATTTTTTCTTTCTTTCTTTTTTCCCCCACCTTCCTTCCATCTCCTTTCCACGTAACACCTCTCCGCCCGGCGCCGAGGTGAACGCAAGCTCAGGTGCAAATTCATTTGTGCCAATTAAACGATGAGTTCCCCTGAAGTAAGCCAATTAATGTGCTACTCTTAATGAAGACATTAGCTGTCAGATTAGCTTTTGGAAATGCCTGTCACTGCTACAGATGCAGCCACAACACTTGGCTAATAAAACCAGCAGAATTAATGGACTGACTAGCATAGATAATGACTTAATGTGGAACATATAGGACAAAGACTGATCAGCCCGGCTGGCTCCGATGAAGATATCACCGGTAACATTAGTCATTTAGTTGAGAGGAAAAGGTTCCCTGCTGTACACTGTCTCCTTGCACAGGTACCGTAGTACCCCAGGGGGGTTATTGTTCTGTCTGTGCTTCCTCAGGTGTCCCTGTTGCAATCATTTGAGGAAAGGATCTCAAGGATAACTTAGAAAACTATTTTGGAACTGTTTGGTTCATGAAAATTTGGAGAGCCCATTTGTTTTTATCAGGAACCTATGTAGGGCCTTTATGTACTATGTACCACATTTTGAAAGAAAAAAACATGTTTCTACACTGGAATCTTCCCCACAAATGACCCTTGATTGGCCAAGGGCCTGTCAGTAGAACCTTTAAGTATTCTCAAGCACTGAGATGTGAAAGCCTTCTAAGTAAGGCAGCTTACTGGTTCCTCTATGTTGGCGAGCCACAGGAGACTCATCGAGTGAGAAGCTCGATGTCCCTGTCTCTGTGTGGGCAATGAGGAATGTGGCCCTGGCCCCTCTGTGACAACGACGGGCCCTCAACACACCCACACCCCCCTGCCCACCACCCCAGACCCCTCCCAGGGTGCCTGGCCTCACCGTCGCCTCCAGATAGTCATCTTCTGTGCATACCCCAAGACCCAGGCGAGGGCTTTTCAGCACTAATGTTTTTCCAGAAGGTATTTTTGGAGGTGGACCATGTAATCCACATGCTGATGTGATCTCTTTATACTATTCCGGTCATCGATGGCTGGGTTTCCATGCCGTGACGGGTCAGGGAGGAATCTATACCCCTGAGTCAATGTGGACTTCAGTTATACTGGAGACACTGTAAACCTATAGTATATTACTTAGTTTGTGTTGTGTGTGTGTGTGTGTGTGTGTGTGTGTGTGTGTGTGTGTGTGTGTGTGTGTGTGTGTGTGTGTGTTCGTGTGTACAGAATGTGTGTGTGTGTGCATGTGTTTGTATGTGTGTCAGAGAGAGGGAGAGGTATAGATTTCTTCTGAGAGAGAGCATTATTATAATATTGCCATATTGCTCTTCTGAAATTGTTTGGTATGGTGGGTGAAATCATAAAAGCTAATGTCTTTAAACACAATTATTTAACATTGATTAAAGGTTTTCATGGAATTAATTAGAAACACAGTGCCCTGACATATCATAGACATGTTTAACTTAGATTTTACATTGACCTATGACATTTGCGAACACAGCCTTTACCAACAGCAGTGTGTTTTACAAGCTGAAAGATTTTGAGTGATTAAAATATTGGCATTTTCATTTTTTGCTCAAGAAACCACGGTGAATGTAAGTGTGTCTGTGGCCTATACAATTGTGGCAATATGAAGAATCCAAGTTGTGTTTTATCTGTCAGCAGTTTCGGGAACCCATCATCAGAACATCATTGACACTCCATTCTGTGGCGGAATTGGCTTTAACTGCACTGTGCTGTAGGCTTATGTCTGGCTGGTCGACCAAATTTACAACATCAAACATAGCTATGTCCCAATCCTCAGAACTTACATTCTTTAACTATAAATATCATCCTCGTTCATTTCAGGTAAAGGCCTGGTAAAATGTGCGCAGAGCTTTAGCACTGTCTGCATCGCTTGACACTAATGAAAGTTCCTCTCGTGCAGGTGATGGGGCCTTCACCGGCGGCAAGCGTCGGGATCCCCGGGTAGCTCAGTGTAGCAGAGCTGATCAGGTCGTGTGGAAAACCCAGTGAATTGCAAATGTGAAATTGATTTTGGTTCCACAATTAATCTTATCAGCAATTCCTCTTTGCCTCTGGCACGTGCTTAGAGGGGCGAGGGAGAACAGATAGGCTATGACAGCACACTTCACAAACCCAACCGGATTCAAATATGTGAGATTATGATTTCTTTTGCCTGTTTAAATAAAGGTTTTCAATATTCTTTCTATTCTTTCATGCCAGGAAAATGGCCTTGCGGTGCACTTTGTCTTCATAAGCCCATAGTGTGCCTCAGCAATTGGGCAAGTGTAAATGTCAGATGAATGTGTTGGTTTTGCAAGTCTGTTCTTTATGGTATACATTTTAGCATCCTACTCCATTTCACTCTACAATTGGCTAAACACAACTTAAAAACTCCGACAAAGCAACTGGCTAAATGTGTTATAGGCTATAGCGCTAATTGAGACTATAATACAAATAGGCTAAACGCTATAATACAAATAGGCTAAATGTCATCACCACGCTTACCCATCGTTTAGGAGTGAATTTGCATTTTGGAACATTTTTTTAATTGTCACCAAATATTTTGTAACGGCAAATTACAAATATTTCGTGTTTTATGCGATTAAACAAATTCGTTTTGTCCATGATATTTTATCAATACAACATGCAGAGCTAACTTCACAGAGGCCTTGGGTGTGAAGCATTCTCTGTGCCAATGCCCAAATCCACCCTCTGATCCACACTAAAACGCCCCAGTTTTATCATGGGTGATACACGGGTGCGACACCCCGTGGAGAGCGCAGGACTGCCGAGAGACTGGACAAATTGTTCTGAAGGGCACAATACTACAAGGTCGATTATGCAAATCCTCGACGCTGATCCTTAAACTAGCCGCATTGGGGCCTGCCCGTGGCGGAAGGTGAGCCTGATGTGCTCGTTATCTGGTGCACCTTCATGTTAGAGTTGGTTTTATGTGTTGGAGCGATATGTATTTTTCACTATTTTGCATTAAATATGTTAAGCTGAATATTTTTGTTCTCATTAGAACCCGATAAGGAAGAAGCAGAGAAGCACTCGAGGGGGTTTCCGCCTTTTTTGTTTCGCCTCTCAACCATCACTTCTCCTGTTTAAAGATACTGCTGCGTTTGGCAGGTGTAGGCCATTGGTGTTGCTTTTTTGCTTTGCCCATATGTATTTATTAATTGTCCTTATCGACATGTTTCATATCAGAGGCGACTTCCATTTTCTGCGCAGACTACAATGTTCATGCAGTTCCTCTCTCCTTTGCACTCACTCTCTCTAAGCAAATCCCCATGGTCACTGGAAGTTGCAGACTGGGGAAATGCATATATTAGGCGGCATTAGTATTCCAGTCAGGCCTCTCGTTTCAAGGCAAGGCCCAGACACCTCTCCCTCTCTCTCGCTCTCTCTCCCTCGCGCTCCCTCCCTCCTTTTATCTTGGCCTATGGCCTTTTGCATGGGATTTATTTTGAAATATCACGCAGCCTTTCTGTGCTGTGCATCCTCAGCCGTGGATACTGTTGTTATTTTGCAATGCTGGCGTCTTGATTGTGTAGGTGTGAATATGTGCGAGCTTGTGTGTAAGCGACTACATGCGCACTAAAATGTTAGATTGTTTTCCTTGTTTACTATAAGCGAGCAGCGGGTGTCCGAGGCCCTCTGTGCATGTTTAGATTCGGTCATTGTTCGGGTTGTTTTTGGCGTGATGTAATAGGCCTACCACGCGGTGTCAAGCCAGCCCAGGCGATCACAATAGCCTACACCAGGCAAACACATCCGTGGACTGTAGACTGCTAGGCTATTCAGATCTGAGACCAATGTAAAATAATTGAAAGCGTAAAAGCATAAATGGAAGCAGACATGTAATTAAAAGCAAAACATGTTCTCGTCTCTGTGGTGAGAAGTGACTGCTACTGCACCCGCGAACAACGTTCAGCCTATCCAAAAAAACAAGGCCTATGCAGCATATCCACGGAAATTGTAACATAAAATAAAATCATAATTTTAAATCACTGGCGCTGATGGCCTACTGTTGTTACAGTGCTGTCATTTTAATGATATTGTCAAGGCCTCTTTCTGTATGCCCATGCGCTTAAGTTGTTGTTTACATAGTTCATATCGAGAAGGCCCATATGATTGATTTTATAAGCCTACTGTAGAGTTTGAAAAATATATGAAATCATTATTCATATTGTGATAACTAACCAATTGTAGAGAAAAATGAAATATCGAAGCAAACGTCTATTTTAAATTTGTGCCAAATGTGTTTTGATCAGAATGTTATTACTGTGACCAAACCAAAACTTACAGAAAATAATGCCCTTAAGGATTCCCACTAATAACTGTCACTATCCTCCAGTAACCATCAATTTCTGTCAAGCTTGTTTTTCACCAAAACAACTTATAGTAACACTACACTCGTAACAACAAGTTGTTTTATTACAACATACAATATACAGTTTGTTTCAAAAAACATAATACAAGCTTTATACTGAAAATAAATAATCGCTTGACCTGTCATTGAATTTGGATTAAAACGGCCGAAAACGTCAAATTTTAATGAAAATATCCTTTGTACATCACTAAGTGCATGAATAACTAAACAGTATTTGTTTAAATTAATGACTTCAAAAAGGTTGTAATATACAAAACTGTACAGTATTCGAAAAAAATATTTAAGAAATAAACCAATAACAGGAGTATTTAAGATTATAAAACTTTAGATATTGAAGGTGTACAGTAAAATAATTATAGGCTATAGTGTATCGCAACGCGTGTCACTGGCAATTATCTAACGGTTCCATTTTTAGTGCCCGATATTTCACACAGTAACGTGGTCGATGATATGACAAATCAAAGTAATCGTGTTTCACCTGTAGAACCATAAAATATTATAACTTTAGGCCGTACGTTGCTTTGTTTCTGACATATATTTTTGCGTAAAAGAAAAGAGGATGATGGTCTAAGTTTCGAAGTGCTTTGCTCCTGTTGTAATGTAGGCCTACATCAGTAAAATAAAATAAAAACATAGTACCGACATTGACAAGATTCTGGTTGAAGACTAAAACAATAACAAACGGATGATACAATTTTCTTGTAAAAGAAAGCCTTTAAAAAGCCACTAGAAGGTGACCTATAGCTCCTCCCGACGGTCTCTGAGCGTGGCTAAAGATGGCTGCGTATTGCTATAAAGCATTGCCGTATAATTTCTCATACAATCGGCGCGGCAAAAAAAATGTCAACCAAAATTAAACATATCAATAAATCATACTCCGACTGCTTGCTTCTCTATCTGTTACTCATTACGTAATCAAGAGGCTAAGCAGCACTCAACAACAAAAACATAAACCGTTAACTAAAATGGTTTACATTGTGTTCTGTCAGAAATTATTACTGAATAAACCTGATGTATAATTGTGATTTGAAAACCAAGGCGCTGGGAGGTTATAGATAGGCACAAATTTTGTATTCATATCCTTGCTGCAATACAAAAACATTTTGGTAAATAACTTGTTCCATTTGTGATTTCAAATAAAACATTTTGAGATAATGCCCAAAGTACTGAAGATATACGCGAGGGGATGAAATAGCAGAAACAGTTGGAACTGTTCTTGTTTTTTTTCTTCTCTCTTTTTTTCTTGCTCTCGCTCTGTCTGTCTCAGTGACTTCTGCAATTTGTCATTTATAGTACAACCAGAAAAAAATGGTCTGCGATGAGAAACCAAACCCATCATTCAAAAAAGCCCATAGGTCTCCATTTTTGCGATGAAGTCTTCCTTGGTCAGAGATCACGGCACGAGGAGTTGTCTGTAACGCCGTGAGAATAAACCTCGTGAGATTGCTGCTCTCCCGGTGGAGTCATTCTCTTCTCTTTTTGTCTTCTGTTACAAAACCACACACGAACCACCTCCTTCTCGAGCTGTAGGCTGTCAGCCAAAGAGGATATCTCCTGAGCCGCTGGTTTGGGGCATTTTAGAAAATGTGTCTCCAGTACCCCTTTTACGCTCACCTCGATCGAGGTCCGTTTCTTTCGTTTCCTGCCCTGTGCGGCGATTTTGTCAATGCTGCTTGGACTGCCCGTGGACGAGTCTGCCTCCTCCAGCCACTTGTTCAGCAAGGGTTTTAGTTTACACATATTCTTAAAACTGAGCTGCAGGGCTTCAAACCTGCAGATGGTCGTCTGCGAGAAAACATTGCCATATAGTGTACCCAGCGCAAGCCCCACATCTGCCTGGGTGAAGCCCAGTTTGATCCGCCTTTGTTTGAACTGCTTAGCGAACTGCTCCAGCTCGTCCGATGTCGGCGTCTCCTCGTCGGAGTGGTCGTGGCAATGATGCCCCCCCATATCGCCGTGGTCCGGCGTGTCTCGCAGTCCTGGGTGCAAACTCTGGTTCTGCGCGGAGTTTGGTGGTGGCGTGAGCCCGCCATGCTCCAGCATGCCATTGACCGTGAAGCCCGTTTGCGAGTAGATGTTGATAGGTTGTCCGCCGGTGTTTATGGATGAGTTATGAGACACGGGTGTCCCCCATGCACCTGGATGATTTGTATGGGGCGAATGGTGGGCGACATGAGGCGACCTGTGATGAATGATCGCCCCGAGTTGGAGATCTTCCCGTCCCGGCTTCACGTCCTGCTGCTCCAGAGCATTGGTCGCCAGCGAGGATGACCAAGGGCTTCCCTCCGACACGCTGGTCACCCACTGATGTCCAAGTGGGTGTCCATTGCTTTGGACTCCCTGTAGATAATCACTTTGGAGAAGTTTCTGGTGATTCCTGAAAGTACTCCCTTGTTGCATGACCGAGGCGTCTGCATGAACCATGGAGTTGGAGTTGATAATGCTGTAGGGATTCGAGGCAGCTGTGGCCATGCTTACCGTAGATCCCCTACAAGTTATAATGTGGCAAAGGGAACAGCTTCAGCCTTTGACATCTACCAGACTCTGGAGCCAAATCAGCAGCATGTGAGTGATTGACAGTCCCGAAGCCCAATCAAAATCAACCCGGCACGCACGGGCTGCCTGGAATAGCCAATGGCGACGGGGGAAGTAACATCCCCACCATTAAAATTGGATACGCAGGAGTCGAAAGAGTTAAACTGACACAAAACAGGAAGTGAATCATAGTGCAGGCTCCATTTGGGTTAGCCGAGAAATAGTCAGCCCGTGCTTTATAGATCCTATTTATTAACCAAGGCGGTCTGTTACTTATTTACGCATGGGTATTACTTCTGATGTCGCAGCCTTAAATAGTTTTGTCTGATCATTATTTGCCCACCTATATTCTGTACGTGGAGGGTCTTTTGCAATGGCATGCCGTTTTTAATATCTTTATCTTTGAACTCTTCAAAAAGTTATTCGTGCATAACAGCAATTGTAGATCTAGTTTTCAGATTGAACTCTTTTCAGTTTTTAAGAATCTTTTAAATGTATCATATATCTAGTGCAACGATGAACATTCAACACTTTCATGTTTTTAAAAACTAAATCTCCATTTGAAACCTTGTTAAACATATTCCTTGCTATCTTTTTTGTTTATCTTTATTTCATTTAACAGAGAGAATTCCAGCCATGCTTAACGTGCCACAGGATCAGAGCAAAGTTGTTTTGAATGTCAGTATCTGCACCATATTTTTCATTGTACATTGTAGTGCCATGACAGTTGACGTGACAGCCCATTTTCTTTACCCTCACAATCTCTGCTGAAGACTCAGCTGGCTCCCTAGCCGTCGTAAACATCATCATCAACAACAACAACGTCAACAAACAAAATCTTTGTGGCCCAAGTGCACGCTGTGCAACCCTCCGTGCGCGTCTTTAAGAATCTCGACAGGTCTTCACTGGCTTTTGAGAAAAAAAGAGAAAAGCTCTATCTGCATATTTCAAGGGTTACCTAGCTGCGTAATTATATTTGCCATTAGAAGACTGCATCACAGTCTCCTTATTGGTTTGAAAATTCCATTAAATATATTGCAAGAGCTCCCAGGTTAAGCTTGATTTAAATTTGCATACATTTTCATACATTTAGCAGAAATAAAAGAAGGCTAGCAGCCACCAGAAAGTCATTAAAGACTGCAGTTTCACTGAGGAGGCTGATCAGAGGGACAGAGGGAGAGAAGGAGAGAGAGAAAGAGGGAGAGACAAGATACAGGAACGAACAGGTGAGCTCCTGTTCCACATTTTTGTACGCATTAACCTGATGTGTGACACACAGTATGAATAGGGGAAAGGAGGACGGACAGTGGGAATTCAATGCACTGGCTCTGCTTTTCTTGTGGCGGGGGAACATAGACCATCCAAATCTTGTGTAGGATATGTTATTTTCAGTGGTGTTTATTTTAGGAAATGTAGTGGTCTCTAATTGTTCACGCTGACATGTTTTTTTTTACCACCCTGTTTTGCATTTTCTCAATTCACGCTAACGGACGTAGCCAGTGGAGTTTGGTCAAAGTAGCGTTTGTTAGAAACGATATTTCGATACAGTCTAACCTATATGAGAATGTGATTTAAAAATAATTTTAGTTTCAGGGTGAGTGTATGGGATACTTAAATGCGTCGCTGCCAATTCAGTGTTGAAGGTACATGAGCATGTATTGAGAAAGAAGACACACTTCTATTCTGTTGTTGCGACATGTAGCTCAGTGTAAAAATGTTATTTTCGTTACTATATTTTCATAAGACGCAAGCTGAATGACACGATAGAGCAACGTCTCGTCCCCTGGGTAGATTTTCATTCCAAGAGCCGCATGTATCTGAAAAGACCAATTTAAAAGATTAGAGATATGCTGTTGCAAATATTTTTTTAGGTTTATTGAAACTTTACTGAAATGTTATCTATATAGGTGTACAATTTGATTATAGTTGGTGAAGATTTTTTTCTTTCGATATTCAAAAAGGTTGGTTTAAAAAAAACGTAGAGAGAGAGAGAGAGAGAGATGGAGAGACTCAGGGAGAGGGGGGAGAAAGAGAGGCTTCTGCTGCCATCTCCTCTCGATAGTCTAAGTTTCCAAGTGTAACAGATGCTTCTCCCAAGCCGTTCCTTGTGCTCGCTTCTTTTATTCAGGCGCACATTTTTCTCCTCACGATCCTCGTTTCCATAGAGAGCGGAATAAAAGGTGGCCACGGCCACAAATCCGCGGGCCGGCCTGAATAAAGGAGTCCATTGAAAAGAAGGGCCCGGGCAGGACACCGCCCTGGCGTCCCGATGCTACTGTTACAAGAGCCAGAGATGGCGTTTCTCTGCGCCCGGCCGTGCAAGCAATCAGTGAGCTATTTTCAAAACGCTACCATGTCATGTCTTATCTCGACGGCGGCTATTGCGTCGTTTGTAATTACACCATTTAGAATAGAGCGTGCAATTATTGTAACCCGACGTAGGATACACGAGGCGCCCATCAGTAATATGCCAACTAACGACCGTTAGAGTGTTAAATGTTGTTTTCATATCAGCTCCCATTAAGCTCGTTGCTGTGGGGGGAAAAAAGCAATGTTGTAGGTTACTGAAACATGCAGCATTGGGCTGCACAGAAGGAGCTCAATACATAGGCAACTTTACAACTCTCTCATGTAGACTCCTCTGGACGCAGTATCCTTATTTTTGGCAGGAATTGTCGTTGGTTGTCAGAAAATCCCACGAAGTGTGGGAATAAGCCAGTAAACTATATTAAGGCAAAAATAACATCATCTGCAAGTGTATTTGAGCACATCAGGCCACATATCCGCAAAAGTCAAATTATTCAGTTGACTTTGAATGTCACTGTCACAGAGGCTAATCTGCAAGCAAGATTCATGTACGACAAAAAGTAAATTATACACTGAATAAAATGTTAGTAATATCCTCCCCACGTTGCCTGCCTTTGCATGGTCCCTTTTTGTTGCCTATCTATTCACTCTGACCTAAACTAGGCTGCATGAACTCTGGTATTATTCAATATTTTTTCATCTGTGTTTTGGGAAAGAATGGCAGTTGAGATGTAGCTGTGGTTTTATCTCGATGGCTGTACCTAAAGATAGATTTGGCTTCTGCTCCGAAACAGCGTGGTGCCCCGGGCAGGACGTGTCATTCGCGTGTCACGACCTCATTCACATCCCCCGTCAACTGCGCTCGCACTGGTTGCCCGGGCACCCCTCCTCGCGCGCCTCGTCACCCCAACAACCATTTGTGTTTCTTTGTGAGAAGAGAAAGGGAGAAAAGAGGAGAACGTATAATCCCCCCCCCCCCAAAAAAAAAAAAATACTGCCAAGGAGTTTTCTAACAGCTCTACACTGAGATGGTCTGATTTTCAACATTGATCGACGCACACGAACAAACTGTGCTGGTGCATCGACAGGGACGATGATTATATTATTTAAATAGTCTAGGCCTACTGCAGGAGTCCAACTATGTTTTCAGTTAACTCAATTAATTTAGTTTAAGTCCGTCGTATTCGGCAAATAAACAGTCTAAATATTACTTAAAAAACAACAAACAACAACAACAACAAAAAACACCAGACGCTAGACCGAGATCCCCTTTCATTCACATGACATTTTTTGTGATGGCAAAAATAATTTTCATTTGAAAAATTGTTTCTTGTTTCATTAAAATGCAATTCACACTACATCTGGCGTGGTAGGACTACTTATTCTGAACTAACTTTCTAAACGCATCACTCTGCTCCCTGGTGCAGCGCAAAATCAATAAGAGCGTTTATCTGGAATGACACCTATTTAAAGGGCAATGGGGCGACCAAAAGCCTGTATTTTCAGCTGTCTTATGTCTGATAAATTGCAGCTCCTTTTCGATATATAGGCCTAGCCTATATCTGAGCTGTTAACAAAATATAAAACCTTCCAATGATAACAACAACAACAACAACAACAACAACATAATAATAATACTAATAATAATACTACTACTAATAATAATAATACTAATACTACTACTACTACTACTACTACTACTACTACTAATAATAATAATAATAATAATAATGCAATTATCTCCTAATACTATTTATCTCCTATAGACTAGATGTGTGCTACAAGTATTGGTGGTAAAGCTAAAGCAATCTTGGGCCAAGAAGAAACGGTAACACATGAGTGGCAGAGCCAACAGAAGTAGTAATAACTGCACTTCGCCCAAGAAGTTAAGCTGTATGGGCCGCCAGTCAGGAAAAGTTGTTTGTGTTTACGACTTGCATATTGGTATTAGTTCTTCAGCTAATTAAAATAGCTTTAGGGAGCATTGTATGCGGTTGCACGCTCGCCTTACCCCACACCCAAACACACACATAAACACACACACGGAGAGAGCGAGAGAGAGAGAGAGAGAGAGAGAGAGAGAGAGAGAGAGAGAGAGAGAGAGAGAGAGTCACTCTCACACATATATTAAGAGAGCAAACAGAGCTGACTTGGTGCTGTGGTGCCTGTAGCCCAGTGAAATGAGACCTCAAGGCAGTGTTGGCAGAGGGACGGTGCTGGAAGAAATGCATTAGTAACGCCAGAGCAAAGAGGATGTAGGACAGAAACTGGGGTGAGCACTGGCTCGCGCGCCGCCAGTGTATAAAGGGGCCGTTTCATCCCGCGCAGAATGTATGGCCATAAATAAAGGTGCATCCATAATTTATGAAGTGTTTTTTTCCTTTGTTTGGCCTCCAGCATGGGTCCCGCGGGCTGTGTGCTTTGGGCGAGCCCCACGCTGCTGTGCTGTGGCGCGGCCCGCCGTGTGGGCACTGACTTTGGGGCACGGCTCGGATGCTGTCTGACGTGTGTGAGACACAAAATACTGAGGCAGGATGGTGGAGAGAATACAGTCACTGCCCTCACTCCCACTGTGAGCAAATTTCTCCAATGCATCATCATAACTAGACTACCGTTTTTGCATGCATTTTATTTCTCGGAAAAGCACTTATTATTTTGAGGCACACTTCACCGCAAAAGAAATAAGATAATAGACTATATATATATTTTTTTAAACAATATAGCAATTCACAATCAGATAAATGCGTTGATATTTTAGTTCTATCCTTTCATACTGGTAGCCTACATTGTGGGGCGTGATAGAGCTAATATTAGTCCACCATTCCATTATTGTTATTCAGTCATTAGTGTGCCGTCTGCATGACATGTTCATCCGAGCCCTCAGTCTGGTTTTACACGAAAAAAAAACTTTATTTCCGTCGCTTGACTTAAACTGGGGAGAGTGTTTGACCTGACAAGTATTAAGTTACACAACCAAGACATGGCTTCACATATGCGATCCTGACCGCGTGAAAAGTATAGGCCTATAATGACGAGTTTTCACGCAGTGCTCGCTTCTGTTCTTCAATCAGGGACTGGTGAATTGTCAATGAGTAGTTATAGCTTAACATTTCTTTGTCAATAGATTAGGCTATTTATACGGAAGTTTTCACAAACTGTTGGAGCCGATTTGGTACCAAAAAGGCGCTTTTTGGCCGCACAGAGGTCCATGCTGGAGTCAAAACCAAGACTGTACCCGATAAAGTTATGTAAAGACGATGCATGGAGTGACATAAATAAGACGAAGTAACTAAATCAAACAGGCTTTTTTTTTTAAACAAAATTTTTTTCTCTTTTGATTTGCCTGTTCAAATGGCCTGCATGGGGCGCGTTTTCCTGCCCATTCGTAATATGTAATTTGTAAGCTCTAGGTATAGGCTAACTTTGTAAAGTGTTTTCTAGAGTACACATACTCCGTAATGTTGGTTTACACTATAAGCTATACCTCAACATAATTGTCAGATGATGATGTTTTTCAATTTAAAAATGGTGTGTCATTGTGTGGACATATGCATCGCAAGATCAAGATGTGTTGCATTTCATCGTGTATTTTATTAAATTAAAAGAAAAAAAAAAACACCTGTATAAAATTAATTAGCCATGTTTTAATCCCGTGTAGAACTTCTGGACTACAACTGTCCATATTTCAGAACTTTAAAAAAAAAATTACTTGCTTAAATGTCTTGTTGATGTTCTTTCTTATAATGATTAGGCTACTTGTCCTATCTGACTAATCATACACATATGCATACACACGCATGGCCAGTCTTGGGAATTAATATAATGCATTCTAGAAGCATGGATTCAGTCGCTTAGGTGAACGTTGGAAGATTTATTTTAGGAGAACTCCGAAGAGATGATTAAGTAAACACTATTTCAACTTTTGTAAACAACGTAAATAAGGTACACTACCTTTTGAACCTTCTTAAAACAGAGACAGCGCACCCCTGGGCTTTTTCGTCGAAAATGTTTTTACCCCCTTCCTTTTTGGGCCGCATCTTAAACTTTTCATTCGCTGTTCTTTAGTGTAGAAAATTAAGCCCAGGCAAATCATTAGCGAATCTATTTCTCATTTGTGCAAAATGTGCAGACTATTCTAAACATTTTTACTTGTCTTTAACATTAATGATGTGTCACCAATGGGGTACCGGAGCACCATCTTTGACTGACATAATTTATAGGACTAGCCTATATCACAACAACCATCTCTATAGCTTTTAAAGCCTATGGTCGTAGGCTAATTGCCAATGGTTTCCACGACTATCCTTTTATGTTTTTAAGAGAAAGATTAAACACTTTCACATAGCTGAATATTCGAATTATGCATGATAAATGGTAGACCTATTTGGAAAACTCCAAACTTTCTTGCCAGGTGTAATTTCGTAACCTCTCCATTTTAGCACATTAAACGATGAAGGCAAGAACTTATAGAGCCGTCTGCAATATTCAAAAAATTTAATAAATTAAAAGCAAAACTTTCCTCCAAAAATCAACTTTTCCTACATGGTGGAACAAGGCAAACCATTAAAGCACTACACTAATGCATGACGCCATATTCAGGTAACCGGAATGGAAATATTCTAGCCTAAATGTGGCGTCAATCTTCGCCGGCGTGCAGTTGAGAGAATGTTAACAGTGTAGTTACTCGCCAAACAAAACTGTTCTTTGTGAAAACACACACTAGCAGACACACACGGCACGCATCATGATTAAAGAGACGTACTGATATAAGACGCTCTGTCTCACCTTGCGCAATAAAAGGGCTTTGCACACGTATGGCAAGCGGTTAAAACAATACCTTACTGCACAAGTTATTCTTTTTCCAGTGCCGTCGATAAATAATAAGGACCGCGGTCTTGTAATAATTTTGCCTCCATGTCTCGTCTGGGTCATCGCTTCATTGAAAGGGAAAAGATCATGGTCATGTGCATTATTGACTTTGAAAGTCATTGGAAGACTGTCAATGTCATCGATTTGGCGTCAATATCAATTAGGGTGGCTTTGCTACAGCCTACTTGTTGAACATAGCTTGGCGAATTGTCAATGTCATTGATGATCTACAGGTTAAAATACTGATTTTGGATTTAATCTAAGGCGATGATGCTCAACATAAGAGTCCTTTAAGGCAATCCATATGATTGGCTGAGGTTTCTTTTATATCCCTTCTCTGTGTGAGAATCTTTGGGCTATTGGAGCTTTTGCAGTGTTGCCACCCCAGGCCAGTTTGACCCCTTTCATCCTTAAGCAGAGAGGCTGTTTGTGGGAAAATAAATATTAACATTACTAGGTTTAGGGAAGTGGAGGCTCTCCTAACTTTTATGTATTATGCATTTGCATATCATGTGCATGTGTGCGTTTAATTTATCTTCCCATTTGCTGATTCTGCTCTTTGCTTGGGTACCTCTCTCCTCCCTGTGTGTGTGTGTGTGTGTGTGTTTGAGGGTGTGCGTCTGCCTGAATGTGTCGAAGCCTGTGATGTGCAGAACTCCAGGCCGCATTACCATCTCTTAAACTTCAAACAAACTCTTCATGATCTCCTCTTCATGCACACAAAGGACAACAGGGGCAGGAGTACCGCCAGTGTAATGGATCTCCTCTCTCTCACACACACACACACACACACACACACACACACACATGCAAACGTGCACACACACACACCAACAAACAAAAGGAAAACACTTGCATCTCTGTGAGATGAGCTCATGCAAACACTAAAATACACACCTGTGCATGCACAAACGTGTGTGTGTGTGTGTGTGTGCGCGCGCGTGCATGCATATGTATAAATATGTGTCCAATGGTGTGTGAACAAAGAAAGAGTAAAGGCGAGATACCAGCTAGAGAGGAGAGGAACGAACTGTGTTGAATTTGTATTTGACTGGTTCAGTTTGCACTTGTACTTTATATAATGTTTTTCCAGCTAGATGTAAGAATGTGTGTGTGTGTGTTTGTGTGTGTGTGAGAGCAAAAAGTCTGTGATTATGTGTATTTATTCTGTGACATATTAACACATGTCCTACATATGCTCACCTAATGTTTCACCATAATATGATAAACCCGTTGGCCCAGGCAGGTACTGTATGGAAGCATAAAAGAGTTTGTGCTGACTGCCGTCATTTCTCAACAGGTTGCCAGAGGTGCAGTGACACGATGGAAAAGGCCTTGGTCCTCCATGGACGCTTCCGCACACGCCGTACTGTGTCTTAATAACGTCTGATGAAGTCACGGTATAGCAAATACCCTACGCATAAGAAGATCAGGCATTATTTATTAAGATTTAAACTTATTCAAACTAGCTATTCAATATGCAGGAGTTTTGAAGAACTATTTTTCCGGATTGTAATATATAACTCTAAATAAATCTTAATAGAGTCACAAAATGATGCAACACATGCTGATGACAGAACTGACATGTGGCATGTGAAACATTTAATTTCAGACCAAATTAAAATAACCTTCCTTTGTACACAATGGCATACTGTTACACACTTTTTTTCAACATTGTTGAAAAAAACTATGTATATTACAACAAGAGGAACATGTAGTGATAAATACACCAGTAATAAAGTTCTGAGTGAAAGTATATAGAATAGTATGAGAATTGTATGTCACATTTTTACATAATGGCAAGTTAGTTTTTGCCTTTTGTCTAGTTTTTGGGAATTTTACCTGACAAAAGTCCATAATGAAGTGGGTGGGCCGCTTACATAAGCAAATCGCCTTAAAGGGGAAAAAAACAAAGCCAAATCTCACTCTGCTTATAAATATGGTTTAGCTACAATCGAGAGACGATCCAAGGATGATCATAAAACTAACTCACCAATCTTATATGCCCAACATATTAGGTGCCATACATGTTCTGAATTACTCACATCCTTTATAATATCAGTATTTATGTAAATGTGTGTTTATTTTAAACTTGTGTCAGTCTGGATATGTAAAGTGGCCTGTAGAGTGTAAGTAGCCCTCACTAGTGTGTGGGATGTTAGTGTTGGAGGTCCTTCACTGTGTCTGTCGCTCACACCTGGACGAGACCCCCAGATGTCCGAGAGCGTTTGCCACTGATAGACACCGGAACTCACTCTCGATGACAGCCTCTCTTCCAATTACCCCGGCAACTCGGTTGCCCCCGTCGACTGGTCCTCGGAGGAGCTGGATCGCCACGGGCTCCGTGATGCCAGTGCCCGGCCGGGCGGCCAGCGTGGAAATGGAGATTCCCGGTGCGGCACGTCAGAATGATTTTTCCTCTCGCTCTCCGATTCTCCCGTGTGCGTCACCCCAGGGCTTTGCAGTGTGTGGTGTGGAGGGGTATTGTGTTGTGGGGTGTGTGATGTGCATAGGTGGTATTTACACACACACACACACACACACACACACACACACACACACACACAAACACTTATGCACACATACACACACACAGTCTTTCTCACACACACACACACAGTCTCTCTCATACACACACACATATACACTCTCTTTCACACACACATTCGCACACTATCACACACACAAAAGCATGCAGCAAGATTACATGCTCCTGTTGGAGTACTCCTGGGGTATGTATGTGGGCAGATATGTGTATATGCTACTTTATACATATTTATTTACATATTTTTACTAGTTAAACCCCGATCGCCTCATTCTCCAATGACGCAGCCGGTCTTATAAACCTCCACCTCTTGCGTTCTCTCTCCCTCTCTCTCGCTCTGTCTGTCTTGCTCACTTTCTCTTTCTGTCTCTCACTTTCTCTCTCCTCATCAGTCCTTCTCTCTCTCACTCTCTCCATCCATCTCTAACTCTCTCCCTCTCTCCATCATTCTCTCCCACTCTCTCTCTCTCAGTAGAGGCACTGACTTCAAAGCTGGCTCAGGTAATTAGTGGCTGCGGGGAATCTAATCTGAACCATCAGCCGTCCTCTCCGAGCCCAGGTCTGTGTGTGTGTGTGTGTGTGTGTGTGTACTGTATGTGAAGCTCACCCCCAGCCCCAGCTAACCGACGGGAGGGGTGGTGTGTGGTGGGAGTGTTGGGAGGGGTGGGGTGGGGGGTTGGTGAGCAGCGAATCCCCGTAGCCCCCCAAAAAATCTGCTTCCTCTGAAGCGGCCAGCCAGGGCCTGCAGTTATCACATCTGCATTTCAAACACAGCAGCTCTGGCATTAATTATTAATTAGCCTACAGTCACCCCAGAGGATTGGTGAGCTAGAGATGGAGGGGGTGGAGGAGGAGGAGGCTGGGGGTGATGGGGATGGTGGTGAGGGAAGGGGGGGGGGGGGGTTCAGCCGACACATACTTATTCACTGACCTCTACCTCCACACACACACAAACTCACATCAGGGAAACCCCAGACTTGTATTTATAAACGCTGCTGTGCTTTCCTTGTAGAGGGGCGATTGAGGAGTCACTTCTCCCGATCCTTCTGCTTTTGAAGGTGTGGTTTTGGAGGAACGCACCGCATGGTGGAGGATGACGAGGGGGGAGGGGGGGGTATTTGAGCGGTGTTGTCATGAGAGTGAGATGGCAGATCAGGAGTGGAGGAGTTTTGGCTTTCTGGAATACTTGGTCACTGTTGTGTGTGTGTGTGTGTATGTGAGTATGTGTGTGTGTATGTGTGAGTCGTATGTGTGTGTGTGTGTGTGTGAGAGACGTATGTGTGTGTGTGTGAGAGAGAGAGATGCTGAGGAAAGTCTTTCACTGTTTTCCATGTTGCAATTCTAGGCACATGTGCTACTGTTTTTACTGCTCCACATACTGACTTTCTCTGTGCTTGAAAGTGCAAAACAGTGAATAGAAAATACAGAAAGTGAGAGAGAGAAAGAGTAACCATTATTCTATTCTAATATTCATTGTTCTATTATTTTTATTATTCTCCATAGTCCACATCAATTGTTGTTATTATTACTATTAATTGCTATTTTTTTTGATGTAACTACTGCTTTGGCAACATTTTAACACTTACAGTCATGCCAATAAAGCTCATTGAATAGAATAGAATTGAAAGAGAGACAGAGAGAGAGAGGAGACTGGGCGAGGTGTGAGAGGGAGACAGACAGCATCTCTTCTGTAGTAATGAAAAAAGGCCCTCTTGCTCTGCTCTCCTCCTCCTCTCCTGCTTCTCCTCTCCCTCCACACCCTTCTTCTCCCTGTCCTTTGGGGAGGAAGTAGAGCTGTTTGCTGGAAGGAGGTGTGTGTGTGTGAGTGTGTGTGTGTGTGTGTGTGTGTATTTGCATGTGCCACAGAGAGGAGAGAGTGAGTCAAGTAGGCATACTGTAGATAGAGAGACATGCAGTGTGCAGCGTGCAGTGTGCAGTATGCAGTGTCCAGTATGCATGTAAATCCTTGCGTGGATCGTTGCACCGGGTATATGTGTGGAAGGGTAGATGTTTGTATGTCAATATGAGTTAGTTTCCAGTTGTGTTTGTGTGTGTGTGTGTACAGCTCTCCCCTCTGCCCTCGGAGAGTGCCAGGCTGCGGGGGGAGCCCATATGCTAGTACCTCCAGAGGCGGGCGCCCCGTGCCAGGCGAGAGGAAATGGCTTTCTAAGGCAGTTTAGAGGCGGGCCGGCGAGGTCAATACCCCAGCCTCCTCTTACTGGCAGCTGCTCACGGATCTTGCTGCGGGAGGCCCACAGAAAGCACTAACACACACATATACACACGCACACATACACACACAGATACACCCACATTCAAATACACACAAACACCCTCTCTCTCTCTCACAAACTCACTCACTCACACACACACACACAAACACACACACACACACACATACATTAACAAATACACACAAACACAAACACAGAGCTCCTTGGTCTGTAGTGCTCATCCTTCAGGCTACACCTGCAGGACCCAACTACTGCTGCTGCTCTTACAAACCCAATGACATTCTCTCTTACTCTCACTCTCTCACACACACACATACACACAGTTTTACAATGCTTTTTATTAAGGTAAGTACACTGATTATTTATTATTATTAATTATTATTTGAGAATGAAATGAACACAGAAATACATGTATTGTATTTAAGGAACATGCTGTATACAGAATGAAAAAAATAAAATAAAAGTATGAACATAAAGCTCCCTGTCTGTGATGTGGTCTGGCTATTTATTTATTTCTCTCTCTCTCTCAAACACACACACAAACACACACACACACACACACAGTCACACACAAAACTAAATGAAAGGCATGTGTTTTGGTATGTGAATGGGGCAGCATTCCGTAGGCCATGGCATATGAAAGTGTCGGCCAGCTACCCATTTCACCCCACCACTCATTCTGATGGACTATGACACTCAAGCCAGAGACTCACTAGTGTGTGTGTGTGTGTGTGTGTGTGTGTGTGTGTGTGTGTGTGTGTGTGTGTGTGTGTGTGTGTGTGTGTGTGTGCGTGCGTGCGTGCGTGTGTGTGTGTGTGTGTCTGTGTGTGTGTGTCTGTGTGTGTGTCTGTGTCCATGTGAGAGTGTGTGTATGTGTGTTTGTTTATGTATGTATGCAAGTGTGTGTCAGAGAGAGAGTGAGAGTGGTATGAGCTGTGTGTGTGTGTGTGTGTGTGTGTGTGTGTGTGTGTGGGCAGGCTGTGTTTGGGTTTGCGGGTGAAACCTCATTAGATTGCTTTGAGGAGAGAGTTGGCCTGTACCTTCACTGTGTGCCTAGACCTGTAAATCAGATAAAAAGAGAGAGACAGAGAGAAAATGAGGAAAGAAGAGAAAAATAGAGAAACAGAAAGTATGTGAAAGAAAGAGGGAGGTAAAGATAAAGAGAGGGAGTTAGAGAAAAAGAGTGAGTGAGTGAAAGAGTGAGTGAACGAGTGAAAGAGTGCAAGAGAAAGGGAGAGATAGGAGAGGGGAGAGTCTGGCCGGAGGTCCATACACATAATCAGGAGGCAAGAAACACAAAAAACCCTGGGGAGGTGCAGGCAGAGAGAAAGACTTCTCATTAAAATAAGTAGCTGACTCTGGAACAGTCTGTACGTGTGTGTGTGTGTGTGTGTGTGTGTGTGAATGTGTACGTGTGTGTGTGTGTGTGTGTGTGTGCGAGAGTGAGTGTAAATATAAACACCCCCATACATGCCCACAAATACACACACATTCCCTTACTGACCAACAAACCATTAACACCCACTACCAAGTCCACAGTCAAAAAGGGAAGTTTGTAGATAAACTGCCAGGTCTCTTGTTTGTTTATTTGTTTGTTGTGTGTCTGTGTGTGTATGTGTCTGTATGTATGTTTGCGCTTGAGTGTGTGTGTTCATGTGTGTTTGTGTGTGTGTGTGTGTGTGTGTGTGTGTGTGTGGCGTACGCTGGTGGGTGGGCGTTTGGTATGTGTGTTTACCTCTGTGTCACCCCTCAGTGTGTTTAGACACCAGGAATAGTTGAAACAGTTGATTATGCATTTCTAATGTCTCAAGGGCCTCAAATGAGGGGAAAATCCACTCCAAATAAAAAGGAACCATTTGCTCACTGGAGAATGATTGCAAAGGCAGAGTGTCTACAAAGGTAAAGAAACCAAGTAAAATTTAGAAAAGAAGGTGTAGTCTTTCTCATAAGCACTCTTCCATAATAACTACTATGAGCAATCTTAATGTTATACTGATCATTATCATACATCATTAAAATGATCTGCTAGATACATTATATATTATGGCATGTTATATGATGTTTAAAACATTTATGAGGCATGACACGTAAAACAAATTTGTCACCTTTAAGTTAAATCCTATAGAAATGATTTACGGTTCGCCATTAATACTTGTGCCAGTTGTGCTAATTGCATTAAACTGTGATGATCATTTCTAATTTGTCATTTTAAGTGGCACCTCTCATAATCACTGTGATGCAATATAACTGTAGACGTGATTCATTTTGTATATCTAGGTAGCTTACTATAATAACGTTCATACAATATAATGTATGGATGTCACGGGGGAGTTATGACAGCATAGTTTAACACAAGGAACAAACCTGAAACACTCTTTGGGCTTGTTTACATTTGTTTTTAGAATGCGTCTTGAATAATCCGATCACAAGTAGTCAGCCGAAACACATCACTATTTACACATTTCAAGGTAGTTTGAGTGATTGGATCACAATGTGTATCGGAGATCGTTTACACTTGTATTTAGAACTGACCACTTGTGTTCATGGTGATCTTGGGATCACCCATGATGCATTTTAAAAACAAATGTAAAGGGGGTCTTTATGCCATGACTTCATGCATGGAGATACATAACATTCTCCTGTAATGCGTGCAACAGGCATGTTATCATGCTCCCGTAAGGAACAGAACTATCTGAAATAGTCTCTCTGACGTCATCGCTCTTCCCGCTCCATCTGATTGATCAGCAGCCTCCGTGATTGGTCAGCAGCTGTCTACTCTGTGCTACCAGGCTTCTGCACCAGCCTTTGAACTCCGTTTCCCAGGACCTGCTGTTTTACCTGGAGTCTGCCCGTCCGCCTGAGTGACCTCAGGCTCTAGGGTGGTCAGTAGCGTAATGGTTTTCACATTGTAGATAAATACTCAAGCTGGAAGCAGAGAGGAGAGAGGGGAGTGGAGGGGGTGGTGGGGGAGTGTGTGCCATTTTTCTCTAGGCTACTGTGCTGTGCAGTTCTGGAAATTGTGTGGTGCTGTGTTGCATTGTGATGCGTGTGTGTGACGGACAGTGTGGTGTTGTGTTGTGTTGTGATGTGTGTGTGACAGACAGGTGCTGTGTTGTGTTGTGTTGTGATGTGTGTGTGTGACAGACAGTGAGGTGCTGTGTTGTGTTGTGTTGTGATGTGTGTTTGACAGAGAGTGAGGTGCTGTGTTGTATTGTGTTGTGATGTGTGTTTGACAGACAGTGTGGTGCTGTGTTGTGTTGTGATGTGACGGACAGTGTGGTGCTGTGTTGTGTTGTGTTGTGATGTGTGTGTGACAGACAGTGTGGTGCTGTGTTGTGTTGTGTTGAGATGTGTTTGTAGAGTATGAATTGTGTTGGACTGTGACTTTTTGCACTCTAAGGTGCTTAGACATGAGCTGTTCTTATTATGTGTGCTGTGGTCTGGTGCCTTGTGTTGTGATACATTGCAAGATGTGCTGAAATTGAGGGTGTTGGATGTCACTGTCTTGTGCGATGCTGAAAAAGTGGGTGCGTTTATGTCTGTATCTGTGTGTATGTGTGTGTGTGTGTGTGTGTGTGTGTGTGTGTGTGAGGTATGTGTAATGTGTTATGAGGTTGTGATGGTGTGCCTCTGGCTATGTCTGAGGCCCGGTGTACTGGAGAGTCTGGGAGTCATTTGGAGCATTACATAGTAATTATATCAGTTTCAATTGACCTGTCACCACTAACACACACTCACAGAGGCCCCTCTGCTGCTGCTGGGGTGGCAGGAGCATCCTTTTACACACACACACACACACACACACACACACACACACACACACACACACACACACATACACACACACACATACACATACACACACACACACACACACACACATGCATACACACACACACACACACCTCAGACAGAGGAGGAGGAGGATTCCCCCTATAGAAAGTGCAAGACAGGAGTGGAGTGGAATTCTCAGTTGCTCTCGCTCTCTCTCTCTCTCTCTCTCTCTCTCTCTGTTGTTTTCCCTTCATGCATTCACTCACACCCACATGTGCATACGCTGTTTATGGATGGTAATTTTACAGTAGGAGACAAGACCAGCTGTGATGGAAATGGTTTTGTATGAGTGACTGGAGCTCATAAAACATAACAGCACAGTCATGCATACAGCACAGGATGCTCAGCAAGAGCTTGCCTTTCATTCACAGCAAATCCAAAAGCATTCAGGAAAACAGGTGATATACAGTTCTTTGTAAACATGTTAGCAGGACTCTAGTTTGACATAAAGCAGTGTAAATCAGACATCGTTTTTTGTCATAACAAGTTAAGGTTAGGATTAGGGTTAGGGTTAGGGTTAGAGTTAGAGTTAGGATTAGGGTTAGAGGTTAGGATTAGGGTTAGGTTTTATGTGTCATGACAGTGTCATGTGTTCACGAGAGTGTTCACGAAAGTGTTACCAAAGCAAGTAAAATGAAACAAAAATGCCAATCAACCAAAAAGTTGTTTCAGTGTGAATGCACTTAAAAAGTCTACAGTATGTCAGGGATACAGTTCATATGAAGCAGAATTGAGCAGTAAAACATATTACTCTTAATGGATAGTATACTTCAAAAGACTCGGATTGTTCATGTCAGTTTTACATAATAATACGCACACAGCTAAAAGTGGAACTTTTTCACTTGAAGCCACAGATGATTAAACAGAGCCACCCATTGGACTTATCTGTTGGACTTTCATCGGTTCTTGATGACTAAAAGAATCCTAAAACATGGAATGCCAATTAATGCTACAAAGGGTGTGTACTTACCAGTGGGTGTTTGAGAAAACATTCACCACCTGACTGGTCATTCTTATTTTGAAATGCCATTGAGGCAACTGAGAAGAATGTTAACAAGATTTGAATTAATGAAGTGTTCTACAAATTCAAATCAGTGCCCATTTAAACTTTATATCTAATTCACTAAGACCTTCCTGTTCAAACCTCCTTTAGTGTCCAGTCTAAGCAGGCATCATTGTCTCTTGCTTCTCTCTACCACTGCTACGGAGGGGCCTCCACGGCGCTGGTCATCTGTGAGCCATAATCTCTGTCTCTCCCAGCCTCTCTCAGACAATATTGATTGGAGCCAATCGCCCCGTCCGAGTAATGTCTGACCACTGGCCTGGCCCTATGGTAATGAGGATGGCCGGGCAGCCAGGTCAGCCGGCTGGCCAAGCTCCATTAGTCCCCTGCTGATCCGCCTCGGCCCCTGTTCATAGGGAGAGGGGACCGCACCACACCGTAACTGCACCGCACTAAATTGTGGCATGCCGCACTGAGACGTAGGTCTTGGCTGAGTCTTGTATGGGGATGATGGGGGACAACCAGCAGGCAACTGGTAGAGCTCTAACGCAGAGAGAGAGAGAGAGAGAGAGAGAGAGAGAGGGGGGGGGGGTGGATGGATGGATGGATGGGGAAGAGGGGTGTGACAGGAGTTAGAGAGGGAGAGGAGGAGAGAAAGAAAGAGAGGGAGAGATGGATAGAGTGAGGGAATATGGGGGGTTAGAGAGAGAGAGAGTGAGATGGAGATGGAGAGAGAGAGAGAGAGAGAGAGAGAGAGAGGGAGAGAGGGGGAATGGGATTCTCTGTTGGTGGCTGCAGTTACCCCCGCTGTGAATCAAATGGAATTGCTCTTTCTTTTTTCCCCTCTTTCTTTTTTTCTTCTCCCAAGCATTCCCGTCGTCTCCCGCCATCGCAGTCAGAGTCCCAATCACCCGTGGATTGCCGCCTTTGTCATGTGACACAAATCACTTACTGCCAGCCCTGCCGCTCAGGGATAGAGGGGATTTAGCGGATGGAAGGTGAAATGGAAAGGGACAGAGGAATCATTATTTTGAATGATATGAAATAGAGCATTTTTTTTCTGGCATCCAGTGTGTTTCTGTTCCACTTTATGTTTGGTGAGGCAGGTTTCAGTCTGATTTGGGAAAAGGGGAGATTCAACTAGTGTTTGAAAGGAGGAATCCGGTCGCAAACTCTCCGGGGCTGTGAGTGTACCGGCTATAGAATAGTTTAACACAAATTAATTCCTCCTTGACTCTCTACTTCCAGAACAGGAGGATACATTTCTGATTCTACATGTTGTTCTATTGTTTCAGGCAGGGGCCACAGCTACGTTTTCCTTCACAGAAATGCCCAATTCTCTCCACGCTTGAAACTGACATATTCTTGATTTGTCATGTGTGAAGACTCATTTGTGGACTTTGCTGTGATTCAGATGAAAAATTAACTATGAAGAAAAGGCAAAATACAGAGCTTTGACTTGGATCTCTTATCCAAGTCAAATATTGCCATGTCCTGGTACGAGTAAACATTTTTTCTTAGAACACTGTGTGCATGCTACAAAAATCTGTGTTTGGGTAGTGAGGTCTGATGTAAATACAGTAAATACAGTGTATGTATCTATCGCCATCATCCCAGGACTTACAGTACTTGTTTATGAGACATGTGGAGTTACAACTTTCTCTCTCTCTCTCTCCCTCTCCCTCTCTCTCTCTCTCTCTCTCTCACACATACACACACAAACATTCTCTCCTTCTGGAGAGAAGGAGTCTGTTTCTTCGTCTCATGTCATTTCATAACACTTGTCTTGAATCGTACTGACTCACACATGCACACAAACATGCACATGCGCGCGCGCACACACACACACACACACACACACACACACACACACACACACACACACCCTGCTGGTTCTCAGTGTCTAAACACCGGGCACATCTTTTATTCATCACTGACTGCTCTGTGTCTCAGCACACCTCTCCTCTCCTCTCCCCCCCTCCCCTTTCCTCTCCTCTCCTTTCCTCCCTTCACCCCTCCTCCACTCCACTCCTCTCCTCCCCTCTCCTCCCCTCTCCTCTCCTCCACTCCCCCTCCTCTCCTCTGCTCTCAGCCGTGCGCTTATGAAATCAATACTGGTGCTGTTCAGGGAGACGTTCCCTTCTCCTCCTCTTCCTCTCCCTCTCTGTCTCTACATCTCTCTGTCTATCCTGCTCTTTTTCTCCCCTTCTGCATCTCTCTCTCTCTCTCTCTCTCTCTCTCTCTTTCTGTCTATGTCTTTTCCCATTCCGTCCTGTGCTGTCTTACCTCTCTTTTTGCTTTCCACCCCTCTCTCCCTCTCTCTCTCATCCTATCTATCTCATCCTCCTCTCCTCTTCTTTTCTCTATTGCCTTTGCTCCATCTACCCTCTCTCCGCCATCTCTCTCTCCGCCCCTGTCCCCTCTTCTCCTCTCTCCCTCCATCTTCCCCTCTCCTCTCTCTCTCCACCCCTCCCCCTCCCTCTCCTCCTCTCTTTCTCTCCCTCCCTCCCTCTCCCTCTCTCCTCATGGCAGGAGCTGGCAGATGCAGATGTGAGAGGCTGGAGCTGGAGCTGGAGCTGAGGCACACTGAGGCTCATTGTGCTGAGCGGGGCAGGGCCAACACAACGCTTCCTCTGGGCCCGCCGACGCCGCTCCGCAACCCTCTCTCTCTCTCTCTCTCTCTGTCTGTCTGTCTTTCTTCCTCTCTCTCTCTCGCTCTCTCTCTCTCCCTGTCTGTCTTTCTTCCCCCTCTCTCTTTCTCCCCTGGCATTCCTCCTTTCTCTCTCTCTCTCTCTTCCCTGACTCTGTCTCTCTCCTCTCATCCTTTTCTTCTCTCGCTCTTGTTTTCGAACCACTGAAATCCCTGATGCTGGACCCCACATCCCCCCAAAACACCCCCCCCACCTCCCTTACCGACGGCACCACCTCCACCTCCACCCTCCCCCCACTAACCCTCCCCTCCCTCCCCATCCAGCTCCGCGACGGCACAGACCGCGGAGAGATGCTATTAATCCAACATTTCCGTGATGCTATCAGCCAGAGAGGGCGAGCCGTGGGAATTTGGGAAGAATTAATTTGCTTCGACAGCAGCAGCTCATAAGATCACAGCCCTGGGAGCGAGCCTGCTCCGCTCTTCAAGCTAAAGAGGGAAGGGGGGAGTGTGTGTGTGTGTGTGTGTGTGTGTGTGCATGTGTGTGTGTGTGTGTGTGTGTGTCTGTGTGTGTGTGTGTGTGTGTGTGTGTGTCTGTGTGTAGTGTGTGTGTGAGTGTAATGTAATGTGTGTGTGCTGCTGGGAGGAACTGGTAACTAGGGAGAGCAGGGATGCTGGGATATTTTACTAGTCAGCCATGTTGTGTTCCTCGCTAACACTTTTATGACAGGTACAGCGTGTAGCAGGATGATGTGTTTTGAAAAAAAAAAACAATTTATAATGATAAATTATCTTTAGTGATTTGTTTTTGCCTCCAGTCTTCACCTAGGTAATTTGATTCTAGTTTTGTCTCTACTAATGAGTTTTGTCATAACATAAGCCTATTTAAAAATCATTTATATTTGTTATTCCTGTTTTTATTTATTCATAAATTTATTTCCTTTATTCAAAATGAAGCCAGTTATCATTCAGCTTGACTCACTAAGGATGATCCAATCTGAACCCTGGTGACAGGTTTAAGTGGCCGACTGGTTTTCTTGGTGAAACAGCCTGCCATTTTGAAAGGTATTTCAATGCAGCATGTTGTGGCTGTTTTTTCTTTGCTGTGTTTGTGTGGGTGTTTCTGGTGCTTAGTGCACCATGCGTGGGGTCAGACACACACACACACACACACACACACACACACACACACACACACACACCATAGCCCACTCCAATGTGCTAATAAACTCATCTGGGATGCAGAACGCTCAGGCAGAGTGGTGGCGGCTCCCTTAGCCACTGCATTATGCACAAGTGGCAGCAGAAGAAAGGAGAGAGTGATGAGGGCCTGTCGCTCTCTCTCTCTTTCTCTCTCTCACACTCCTCTCTCGCTCTTTCTCACTTACAATCCTCTCTCTCTCTCATTCTTTCTCTCTATCTCTCTCAATCACTTACCCTCTGTCTCTCTCGCTTGATGAGTGTGTGTGTGTGTGTGTGTGTGTGTGTGTGTGTGTGTGTGTGTGTGTATGTGTGTGCGTTTATGAGTCTACCACTCTCACCCATACATACACACAGCCACACTAACACATATACTCAGGCACGCAAACACACACACACACACACACACACACACACACACACACACACACACAGACACCCACCCATAAGAGCACTCAGCACTCAACAACAGATACACACCCACAGTGCCACACAGACACACACACACACACACACATACACGCACGCACCCACACCAACACAACCCCTCACCACACACACACAGACACACAAACCCACAGAATCAGTATTTAGCCATGAGAGGCGGCTGGCTGAGTGAGCAGGCCCACTGCTGTGTCTAGCAGCTCACTGCTGGGCTTGTTTTCTGATGCAAACATGCAGCATGCTGACTCGACCCACAACAACTCATCAAGCAAGCTCTTATCTTCCCCTCTCTAATTCTCTCTTTGTGTGTGTGTGTGTGTGTGTGTGTGTGTGTGTGTGTGTGTGTGTGTGTGTGTGTGTGTGTGCGTGTGTGTGTGTGTGTGTGCGTGTGTGCTTGCAAGTGAACATGTATGTGTCAGTGGAAATGAATGCAATTGCACATAGGCATATACTGTATGTGTGTTGTGTATCTCTGTTCTGAAAAAACAAGTGATTGTTAATGAGTGCATAATAGTTTGTATGTGTATATGAGCGATTACATATGTTGTGTATGTGTGTCTGTCTGGCCATCGTGTGTGTGTGTGTGTGTGTGTGTGTGTGTGTGTTTTATGAATCTATCTATGTTTGCAGGAGAGATGAAGATTATAAATTGTCTAGACAATTTGTCTACCCCAAAGAGCCCACTGAGGGTCCCTGAGACACACACACACACACACACACACACACACACACACACACACATATGCACACACGCACACGCACACACACACACACACAAATCCTGTAAATGAATCTGATGTTTCCCAAGAAAACAATCCTGAGGGATCATGTGATATCCAGAGCTTTCATCATCGAGACTGACCAGCCCAGAAAACCCAGTGGAAGAGCTTTATCAAAGGAAGAGCTCCCACTGCACCACAGTAACAAAAAATACTAACTGAAAAAAAAACATCCTGACTAATGTCTAACAGCGTGTGTGTGTGTGTGTGTGTGTGTGTGTGTGTGTGTGTTTGTGTGTGTGTGTGTGTGTGTGTGTGTGTGTGTGTGTGTGTGTGTGTGTGTGTGTGTGCGTGTGCGTGCGTGTGTTCTCAGCCCTTTTGTCGAGAAGCCCATCCTCTTTCCCCTAACCTCCATCTTCTCCAAACAGGCCCCGTCACCATCCTCCATCCTAACCAACCGACAACAAACCCGCGCGGGCATTTCATCCAGCATAAGAGTGTTTACCCGCCGTGGAGCAGAGAGCTCCGGGGGCGGGCGAGCGGTCTGATGTGGACGCCAGCGTGTTTGAGTTGGACGGGCGAGAGGGTCAGTGACGGGGGCCGGGGGGCCAGTGGGGCCTGGACCCCCGACTGCCAGAGGGGGAAGGGGGGGGGGGGGTGGTGGACGCAGGAACCGGCCCCCAAGTCCATGGAGGAAGCTCTGCACCTTCGACGTTCTCGAGTTACGTTCCGGGATGTGGAGGGTGGAGGGGTAGACGGGAAAAGGCGGACGAGGGTGAGAGATGAGGACAAAGAGTGAAAAGAGAGAAAAAAAGAAAGAGAGAGGGAGATGGAGAGAGGGAGAGGAAGATGGGTGGGAGAGGGTGGAAGACCACAAGAATATGTGTGTGTGTATATATATCGTAACACCTCCAATTATCATCCATTTTGTTAGAAAATTCTAAAACAACAATGTTTTTTAATACTTCAAAATAACATTTGATAAATTAACCTTACATTTTTCAGTAGACATAGGTGTGTAGATTTGAACAAAATCTGGTTTTATTTACCGCGCTCTGGAGATTAGTGCTGGCCTGGTGGGTCGTCTATTTCCATGCTTTCCACGGCACATGAATGGTTAGACTGAGAATTCTCGTCGCTACTTCAAAATTCCACCAACTACTTCATGCAGTTATGTACACGCAGCATTATAACACTATTTAAAACCACTTATCTGTTATAACATCTAATGACCTGTTATCCTTGGGGTCAATTTGACCCCAAGCAACGTTTAAAGCGATGGTTCGGAGTAATTTCACCCTAGGGTCCTTTGCACCATGACCCCGAGCCAAACACCCTCCCAGAACCTGTTATCCCTTGGTCGAACCCTGGTCGAGTAGCGCTGTCAGAAACGAATGCGTTTCTGCAGTCGTAATGGTACCAACTTTTATCTCGTAAATTACCCCACTAATAATGCCCTGAATGGTACGAAACTTCTACAGTAGTACAACTATGTTCTTTACTCATAAAACGAGGCATTGAAAAGTTTGTAAATACACCAGGAGTTTATTTAAATAACACTTGCCTGATGGATGCTACTATCTGCTACTATACTGCTGCGTCAACGTTTTAACATCATAAAATAATTGGTTCACTTTTTTTTTTTTTGCTTCATGTTTCATGACTTTTCCTCAATTGAAGGGTTAGCATGAAATTTGTACAATAATATGTTTTCAATGTCCTGTACAAATATTGATGTTCCTTGGGGTCAGTTTGACCCCAGCTGTATGAAACATAAGATACATGAATATTTGACACATTATGGATATTATTATTTGAATAGTATGAGAACATACACATACACAAGTATGCATACACAAGTACATATTACATATAAGTCATTTTGGCAGGACTGTATACCGGTAAGTAGGGTTGGGCACCGAAACACGGTTCTAATATGGCACCGGTGCCGACACAAATGGTAGTAACTGCATCGAATAACAATGTGGATTTCGGTGCCTCATTTCGGTGCTTAAATAGCGTTTTTTTTAATTTATTTTTTTATACGAGGCATCACTGCATGTCATGCGCCATCTCTAATGTCTTGCTCTGATAGCAACACATCCAGACACAGTTATCGATAGCTAACATAAACACTGGATGTATAAACCAGAGGGGTGCACCACATAGGCCAGTGGACAGTGTTAGACAGCTTGCGTGAGCCCAGGTAGCTTACTTTAAAGCGATCAAAATCTAGCAGTGGGCCTAACTACACACAAGCAAAAGGCTATGAAACAACATCAACAGTAGCCTATATGTTACACAATATCCTTGCTAATGCGCTTACTGGCATTTATTTGAAATGTTGTCAGCAAAGTTGTAAGGTGAAAACTTTATTTCACGGTGTGTTCTAAACAACATAATGGCATGATATTAATCTTTCATGTGCATGAGGCCCATATAGCATCAAAATGAATATGAAGATCATGTTAAACGTTTGCTGGCAAAAACATAAATATGTAGGTTACATACCTGATGTCACTGAGCTGTCAAAGAGGCTACGAAACCATCTCCGTACGTTATCGCTAATTAAACTCAGCTGACTGGTGTTAGCGCATAGCCATAATTGCTGTTAAAATGCCTACTAGGCTAGCGCTGGGAATCTAAACACTTCAACACCGACATGTAGCCTAACATGTTCAAAACTATTGCGTGTTATGGATTAAGACATGACATTTCTTTCAGTAGTTGGGAACACACTGAATTAACTGTTAGTCCCTGTTCCCTGTTAGGTTAGCTTGCTTGCAAATGCCCTTGTCCATGACCTGGCAGTTCTATGGCAAGCTAATTAACATACCTTATGGCAAACCGCCTACTGGGTAAACTTGAAAGCAGAGCTTACCATTGTGTGTGCATGCATGGCAAGCTGTTTTAACATTTAAATGTATTATTCGTAGGAGCAATGAGATATTGATAGTAAATTGAATATAACAGCTCAATTTCATGTTCAAATTTGTCTTATCAATAAAAAAAAGCAATTCATGCTATAGACCATTTTCATTTAAAACATTTTAATAACAAAGTACCGGTTCAGGCACCGTTTCGGCACCGGCACCATTTTAAAAGTATCGATTTAGCACCGGTATCGGATAAAACCCAAACGATACCCAACCCTACCGGTAAGTCAAAAGGGGAAGCAACAGCAAGCCTTTGGGCTGCTGACACTAGATGGGCAATATTGCCAGCCAGGGTTCCAAGGTTCATAAAGGGGTGTGGGGGGGTGGGATTGTTTTGTAGGGCTTTTGATGGTGGTTATTACACTCTTGTTAAGTACCTGTCACAAAAAAAAAAAAACTGGGTATAAATATGAATTATAATCATTTTCTGAGGGTTTATTTAGCTGGGGTCAAATTGTGCATGTCGGTAAGATTTGAGGATAACACAAGGGTTAAAGTGACTGATACCCTTTCCAGGTGGGATCTTACGTTTTTGCTGGAATCCATCGTCCTGGTTGTTAGGGGAATGAATGTTAAGTTGCACGTACACGCAAGAGGACGGAAACACGGGACTGGTGGTAATAGGGGGCGTTCCGAGTATACAGCTCTAGAAAAATGAAGAGACCAATGCACATTTTTTTGATGTCATCCTACGGTTGCTGAGTGACATTTGAATGAGTTGACAGTCATATTCAAAATTAAGAGACCACTGCAAATTTAAATATGACCGTCAACTCATTTGAATGTGACTCAGCAACCGTAGGATGACATCAGAAAAATGTGCAGTGGTCTCTTATTTTTTTCCAGAGCTGTATATATATACTGTACGTACATATATATAGAGAGAGAACTGAATGAAGTGATAAAGGAGAGGATGACAGAGAGTGAAAAAGTAAGCGATGGTGGGTGAAGAAATAAATAAACAATCAAACAGTAACTTCCTGACTGGACTGAAGGTGGTACATTTACAGCATAGCTCATAGCTTTTGACTTTTGGGCTGGATTGTGTCTGTGAAATCTAAACTCAACTGTGGTGCCTTCACCATTATTGTTTTACTACAACCACAGCCATGACTCCCCCCTCCTCTCTCTCTATCCGTGGTAATGATCACAGTACAGTGAGGAGTGTTCTTCCTCTCCGGTGCCCTCTCCCTGACCCTACACATGACTGTACTTCCCAGCCTCATGACTCAGTGCTCTGACTCAGAGACAGCCGCCACCGCCCGGTCGCTCGGTGAAGCCAGCGTAGATCCTGACCTCATCTCCTCTCTGCTACTCTCAGCCTCTCTCCTCCCCTCACTCCTTTCCTCTCCCCAGTCCTCTCCTCTTTTCTCCCCTATCCTCTCCTCTCTTCACCTCTCCTCTCTTCTCCTCTCCCCTATCCTCTCCTCTCTTCACCTCTCCTCTCTTCTCCTCTCCCCAGTCCTCTCCTCTCTTCTCCTCTCTTCTTCCCTCCTCTCTTCTCCTCTCCCCAGTCCTCTCCTCTCTTCTCCTCTCTTCTTCCCTCCTCTCTTCACCTCTCCTCTCTTCTCCTCTCCCCAGTCCTCTCCTCTCTTCTCCTCTCTTCTTCCCTCCTCTCTTCTCCTCTCCCCAGTCCTCTTCTCTCTTCTCCTCTCTTCACCTCTCCTCTCTTCTCCTCTCCCCAGTCCTCTCCTCTCTTCTCCTCTCTTCTTCCCTCCTCTCTTCACCTCTCCTCTCTTCTCGTCTCCCCAGTCCTCTCCTCTCTTCACCTCTCCCCAGTCCTCTCCTCTCTTCACCTCTCCTCACTCCTCTCCTCTCTTCACCTCTCCTCTCTTCTCCTCTCCCCAGTCCTCTCCTCTCTTCACCTCTCCTCTCTTCTCCTCTCCCCAGTCCTCTCCTCTCTTCACCTCTCCTCTCTTCTCCTCTCCTCTCTTCTCCTCTCCTCTCTTCTCTTCACCTCTCCCCAGCCCTCTCCTCTCTTCTCCTATCCTCTCTTCTCTTCTCTCTTTTTCTCTCCTCTCCTCTCCCCACTCCTCTCCTCACTTCTCCCCAGTCCTCTCCTCTCCTGTCTACTTTCCTATTCTCTTCCCTCCCTCAAAATATTTGGGGAAACTAATTACCTTAAAATGTGCAATTTATTTACTCAATCAATTTAAACTAAAACAAATATTTGATTTGAGTACCGGTAATTCCTGTAATTCATTTAACGTTACTTAAGGCAATTAAGTCAATAACATCAATTCAATAAAATTCCACTGTACATAAAACTATGCAGCATTTTGCAAACATCTCTTGCATTTCTCAGAACTAGCAGATAACAGTACATTGAACTGCCATCAACAGGGACATACAGATGTATGTTGGCCAATAAAGCCAAAACCACACTATCTACAGATGTGCTAATCAATACTGCTTGACTAAATAATCAGTTTCACATTGAGCGCACAGAGAAATTATGTCTAGTAGGTCTGACAGTGGTTACCTTGTCCACACACCATTTACCAGCATTCACCAACATGGTGACAACAATGGCATCTCCCCCTACATGTCAAATTTCACTATATAAAGACACAACCTATATCAAACATTCTATCAGTATTTCAATGCAGCCAGTGCAAACCCTGACAACTATATTTGATTATTTCAATGTTTTTAGCAAAGGATCAGGGCAGTACATTTCTTAGAATGACTCTAAACAACTGAAATCTTAAATATTGTGTTTAGGTTGACTTTTGTGACCCACATACGTTCTTTAAAGTATGTATTTTTGAGTAAGTTATGAATTTAAATTATTAAGTTGTGTTAAATCATTATTTTGAGCTAGTTTGTGTTTACATTGTATCTACTTACATTCTATCTGTATACTCTTTTGCCTCTCCTCCCTGCTCCTCTCCTCTTCTCCTCTCTCCTCTCCTCCCCTCTCCTCACTCCTCTCCTCTCCTCACTCCTCTCCTCTCTCCTCTCCTCACTCCTCTCCTCTCTCCCCTCTCCTCACTCCTCACTCCTCTCCTCTCCTCTCTTCTACTCACTCCTCTCCTCCCCTCTCCTTTCTTCTCATCTCTTCTCTCCTCTCTTTTCTTCTACCCCCTCTCCTTTCCTCCTCTCCTCTCTTCTCTCCTCTGCAGGGTTGGAAGCATAGAGGGAGTGGTTTGTGGTACTCCACCGCAATCTCAACAGCAGGGAAGTCAGCTCATGAAGCAGCCAGGCACAGTAATGCTACTGGTAAGCCAGTTGAAGCCTATGTGTGTGTCTGTGTGTCTGTCGATGTGAGTGTGTGTTGGGTATGTGCCGGTATGTGTATGTAAGGGTTTGTATAGGTGTGGGGTGGTGGGGGGTGTTTTGTGTGTGTGTGTGTGTGTGTGTGTGTGTGTGTGTGTGTGTATGTATGTGTGTGTGTGTGTGTGTGTGTGTGTGTGTCTGTGTGTGTATGCGTTTGTGTGCATGTGTGTGTGCATGTGTGTGTGTGTGTGTGTGTGTGTGTGTGTGTGTGTGTGTGTGTGTGTGTGTGTGTGTGTGCATGTATGTGTGTATGTGTGTGTGTGTGTGTATGCTGCGGGAGGCAAACCCAGATTGCATTCAGCACCTATATTAATATGAGGCCGGCTCCTGGGGCAGGGTAGAATGGCTTATTCCATTATAGACTGCCTGCCTGCATTACGGCTCCTATCCCCTCCCATTCACTCACTCAGGGCTCGCAATTACTCAATCCCTGCGGTAAAGCATATTTGCACACACACATACACACACACACCCACACACACAAACGGCACACACACGGCACACACACACACACACACACACAAACACACACATACGTATACACACACAAATTCATGCATATACTGTATACAGTACAGAAAAAACATACACATTCAAACTTTTCATACACACGCACACACACACACACATACAGATATATATATGTATATACACACACACCTAGTGCTCTAATCTTTCCATCCCCTCCACACCTCCCTGCCCCATTAAAGAAGCTCAGTTATTGAGAGAAGGTGATGAGTGACCTCCTCCTCCACCCCCCAAGTCCCCCCCCCAACTATGCACACACACACACAGACTTCCACCCCAACCCCTCCACCACCACCCCCACCAACCACACACACACACACACACACACACACACACACATACACACACATACACACACACACGCACATACACACACACACACACACACACACACACACACACACACACACACACACACACACACACACACACACACACACACACACACACATCCACTCCAGCCACCTAGCCCATTTAAAATAGGAGAAATGGCCCCCAGATGTAATTGGACAATTAGAATGCGCCGTGTCCCCAGGCCAGGTCAGGCTGAGGTTAATCAAAGGAAACAGGCCGTGGAGCACAGGAGAGGGATCCCTGTGAATGCTAAAGTCTCAGCCCCATGACCCGCGAGAGCGCCTACACACACACACACACACACACACACACACACACACACACACACACACACACACACACACACACACACACACACACACCAACCAACACCACTTCAAAGACGGAGAGGGCCATGGGGGGAAAGAGAGACAGAGAGAGAGAGAGAAAGGAGAAAGACAGTGAGAGAGAGTGAGAGAGAGAGAGATAGCAGTAGAGATGGGGATTGACTCAAAGAAAGATGATAAGAATGAAAGAAGGAGGGAGAGACAGACAGAGAGGGAAGGAAGGAAAGAGGTAGATGTTGTTAAGAAATGAACAGATCAATTTCAGAAATGTAGAGAAGTCCACACAACAGCAAACATTGGTGTTTGTGTGTGCATGTTTGTGCGTCTGTCCATGTCTATGTGTGTGTGTGTGTGTGTGTGTGTATGTGTG
>NW_027468657.1:23681387-23688887 GCF_046254945.1 Alosa pseudoharengus
CTACACATATAGACACATCAAAAATGGATCTCTGCTGTAGGCAAATATTCTGGACCGTGTGATTTGTAACATAACAGTGATGGCAAATAGTATTGATTGTAAATGGTTAATAGATATTGTTACTACTACAGTGAGGGTGTTTAGATACGTATGAATGACCAAAATAAATGCATTTTGGTGAGCAGCATAAACACAATAAATCATGTGGTTCTGCCACAACATGAGAACATTGCCACATCTATTCCATATTAGCAACAGCAGAATCACTTGCACTCAAACACACATTCTCCTTGATGGTACTGAAAGAAGGGGGAGAAGAGCTGAAACATAATGCAAATGTAACTCCCTTATTCTCTATGGCTGAGGCCAAACATACAGCATGTAGTTCAGACTAATGTACAGTTCAATGTACAGATTCAGCTCATGGATGACTCATCTTTAAGCTCATATAATGAGATGTTGCTTTGCAAGGTATCTTGTACACACACACACCTCACCACACTAGCTCACTTCAAATATGCAGATGCTTAAAGGCACACAGTGTCCTATGTATGGTGCATGTGGTGCAGGATGTCTGTGTATGTTGAGTGGAGTCGGCCCTGCTAATCAGAAATGCCCACAGGTTGCCTCCAACCAGACAGTACTGTGTCTGGTAGAGAACCAAATTTATGAGGGGGGCGGGGGGGGTGTTATGGGGTCTGCTGTGCTGCGAGTGTGGGTGGTGGTTAGATGAGCAGCAGCTGGACTAGATGACACAGAGAAAAGGTGTGTGTGTGAGAGAGAGAGGGAGAGAGAGAGAGGGACAGAGACAGAGAGAGAGAGAGAGAGAGAGAGAGAGAGAGAGAGAGTCATGCATAACAAACAGGATCCACCTTTCTGCTTGGCTAATTTTCTCCATTAAAACAACATAGCAGGGGGCACAGCAGGAGAGGGCCACTGGAACAAGGGACATTTAAAAAAAACATACACAAGTGTGTGTGTGTATGTGTGTGTGTGTGTGTGTCTGTGTGTGTGTGTGTGTGTGTGTTGACTAACATGTATGTGTGGGTGTGGCGGCTACCAGCACTTCTATAGGTAACTACCATTGCTATTGCTGCTGCTGCTGCCAAAACAGTTGTAGTGGTGGTATTATGACAATATTAGTGATGGAAGGCAAAACAAGAGACAGCACCAGCAAGACTTCTACTCAGAAGTGACGACCACAGATGGTAGACTATGTAAGTGTTGTGGGAAAGTCTGTAGGTTAATGTATCCATGACGCTAGACCACATCTATACTATGTCTGTCGCAGATACTATTAACAAACCATGGACTGTCATAAGAGCACAGCATCATACTGAACATCCCCCCATAGCTACTGAAAATACTGCTGTTAACTGCTTTGCTAATAACTACACTGACATATCAGAGATGCATGCTCTCTCTCTCTCTCACACACACACACACACACACACACACACACACACACACACACAGATGTAGATTATTAGATTAGCTACACCACTAATACTGACAACTTGACAACTGCCACTAAGTGTGCCATAGGTGTTTCTGCGAGTGCCATAAACGCTGCAGTATATTGAAGCTATGAGCTATTTGGTGGGCTGACGCTGCTTGCACCTGTTCATTTGTCTTTCCCTGTCAGGAGCTATCTCAGTATTTATGGCTCTGTTTATTTGCCCCATCATCTCTTCTCGCCCCGAATGATGTCATCTGATTTCAGTCATTCTGTGTGTGTGTGTGTGTGTGTGTGTGTGTGTGTGTAGGTGTGAGTTCGTGTGTGTGTGTGTGTGTTTGTGTGTGTGTGTAGGTGTGAGTGCGTGTGAAAAAAAGAGCGAGTAAGCGTGAGACACACAGAATGGCGGAGGAGGAGCGGAAGGAGAGAGAGAGAGAAGAGAAGAGAGAGAGAAAGAGAGAGAGAGAGGAGAGAAAGTGAGAGTCCGTGTCTGAACCCTAGTATAACGTAATCCCCTCTCCCATCTCCCGATAAGAAAATCCACCTTCTTAATGCATGAACACTCTTCCCCTCCTCTCTCTCCATCCCTCCGTCCCTCTGCACCCCCCCCCTTCTCCCACACCCTGTCTATCCCTCCCTCCCTCTCTCCATTCTTCTTCTCTCACTCTCTCCTTCTAACTGACTGGACTCATCCCATTCTCTCTGCTCCTCTTCACTTCTCCCCCCCCCTCTCTCTCTCTCCCTCTCTTCTTCTTCTCCTTCTTCTCCTTCTTCTTCTCTTCTCCTCCTCTCCCCCTCCTTTTGGCAGGCCACATGAGGGTGCATTTTGATGAGGACGAGGGCTTGTGTGCTTGTGGCCTGGGCAAGCCAGGTGGTCGTGGATCAGGGCTTGTGTGTGACAGAGCATCCGCACAGAGAGAGGGAGAGGGGGAGAGAGAGAGTGTGAGAGAGAGAGAGAGAGAGAGAGAGAGAGAGAGAGAGACGTTGAGGATGGACAGACCACCGGGCTGTCCACTGTCCACACAGGAGAGTAGTCTAGTCAGTCATACACATTTAGACTCGTCCTCTGTCTGGAAAAAGGGCAGCAGTCCATCCCTTTAAGCAAGGGCGTAGGTTTGGTCTCAGCTTTGGTGGGGACACATCCACGACTCCTGTTGTCACGATACCAACATTATTGTTTCAACACCAATAGGAAGTGAAGAATCTCAATTTCGATACTATTGCGATTTTTTTAAATTTGATTTGGTTTGTGTGATTTGTGAGATCATTCACATCAGTGGCAATCATAGAATTTGATTGACCCTCCACACACACACACACATTGAAAGTGATGGTTGTCATAGGTTTCTTTTTCATATTTTGGCATTCATATAAACTATAGGCTACATTTAAATTGAGAATTATGTATAGTATTTTATGATCTGCATGATTACTAATAGCTAAACATATTTAGTAATTTGATTACATCATATTGATATTTAAATTATTAGGCTACACTGGTCTATATCATCACATTTGGTGTGTAAATCTAATTGAGTGCCTGTAACTTTAAGAGGAACGTGAATGCTGAAAAATAGTTTCGCAAGTGCAAGGATATGTGGATTA
Organism: Alosa pseudoharengus; assembly: GCF_046254945.1. Lineage (NCBI taxonomy): Eukaryota > Metazoa > Chordata > Actinopteri > Clupeiformes > Clupeidae > Alosa > Alosa pseudoharengus. Next base: position 23,684,449 of record NW_027468657.1, read on the forward strand.
AATTCATCATGTTTCCTATGTCATTAGATAAAATAAATGTTCAAAAAAGTCAAAGAAAAAAGTCAAAGAAATTCTTTCTGGGATGAGATCATAGAAGAGATAAGTGTCTCGCAATGTTCATTTCTATGAGTATGGAAATGCACCAGTTTATCTTTTATTTCTTTGCATTGTGCAGGCTACATTCACAAATAAATTAGCCTACATAAACAGAATATACGAACAGGAAAATGTCTCGGATCCATTGTTTATTGCTACTGCAAGATTGGTAGCCCAATTAGCCTAACAGTCAGTGATGGTGACTTATGTGACTGTCCGTGCGGCACACCCTTATTCAACATGACTCCTAACTTTGGTTGAAAGATTACAGAAGCTAGGTTCGCTGTGACAATATCCTGGGTAATATCCTAACAGCTAATGCTATTTTACACAGTAAAATCCGCATTTGAAAGCCTGGTCACCAGTTGCCAGTTTGTATGGCTAATTATTTTGCCTAGACTGCAATGAAAAAGCTTCGTATTTTTGGGTGGCATAGCTGATCTACAAACCACAAAAAGGGGCAAACATGTACATGCTGAAGGGCAAAGGGAATATCACAATGTTTTACTCTGGCCTTTTATGGTATTCGCAGACAGCTCTAACTTACCGTTGTCGTTGACACCCGCTCGCTTGACGGTGCAAACAAGTACAGTAGCCTGACACTCTCCGTGCGTGTAGGCCTAGGCCTACTGTAGCGTGCATGTCAGATAACCCTCCCCCTCTGTTTTTCAGCAAATTATATGACGACGTTCTTGTAGCCTACTTTTGTGCTGGCTGTCGGAATGATCAGCAGCACAAATAAGTTCGCTACAATATTGGTGGGGACAATTTTGTCATCTTAACATATTGATTAGGACTAGTCCTTAGTGTCCCACCCTAAATCTACGCCCATGCCTTTAAGAACACTGACATGCTGCATACAAACATGCAGTCCATCCCTTTAAGAACACTGACATGCTGCATACAAACATGCAGTCCATCCCTTTAAGAACACTGACATGCTGCATACAAACATGCAGTTACTACTTTTGAACACAAAAAAAAAAAACATTCTAATTCTAAATGTGAGTTTCAAGATGCCAAAATGTGGGGTGCTGTGGTGCAAGTGGCTGTCCTGGCTATCATCCGATCATCATAACCAGCAGTAAAATTGAAATGCATATGTTAAAATCTTTCTGAATCTTTTTGTACAGCGAGGACATCTTGCAGTTGCATCTTGCAATTACAGATGAGGTTGCCCGCCTCCTGCCATGATAAGTGGTTGTGATTGGTTCCTGAGTTTTTGGTGATTTTGGAAAACGCTCTGATTTGAAGGATTGGGACAGCACATTCAAATGTGATGGCCTATTCGTCTAGATTCACCCAGGCTAGAAAGTGACAGAATCCTAACGACATATGGATCCAAGAGCCCATGGACACAGAAGATTGAGGGCCCTATCATACACCCAGTGCAAAGCGTGACACAAGGCTTGTTCTTATCTTATGCCCAACTCAATGATGAATGTTTCACCATGTGCTCCACTTTAATTAAACCCGCGCCCAGGGGTGTGTCAATTAACAAAACAGGTGTGGTCTGGCGCACGATCCAAAAATCGCTATCCTGCACCCTTTAAAAATCATTACACCACTGACCAAGAAAAACTTGGTTTAATGCAAAAGGCACATATATAAAGCACAAGTGAAGACGCACTGTCATGAGATGTAAGCAGCCCTTAGCAACAATTCCCAAACAACTTGTCTGCAGGATAAATATCCACAGGATTTTTATTCAGTCATTCGAACATTATTGAGGAAAGTGTTGCTTTTTTCAGGCTATATTTTTGATTGTAACACCTTGTCAGTCAATAGTGAAAGTAAATAACCGTATAGTTCATTTGCCGTTGCCTATGAGACTAAGGTGAAGTTAGTTTCACTTTGCCTATGAGTTCAAATAATAGGTGAGTGCATATGCATGTAGGCTATACTCTGCTAGTCACAAACAGGTTTTAGTGAGAGCACAAGTAAGGTTTAGTGGAATCCCTGTGTTGCATACACGGTCTCATGTGCAAGCCGATCCATCAAATGTACTGAAATACTGTCACACTGTTTGATGTTGTGCTGCTTGCTGTTAAAGGTAATGACAGATGTCACTCTCATTGGTTTAAATGAGTTTTATTATACTACCGGTAGACCTATGAAATAAGTGTTTTTATATTAGTTGTTGCTGTCTATGTCTTGTTATGCATATGCTATGAATTAGATTTGGGCATGTGTGTATGTGTAAAGCAAGTTATATAAGGTTTTTGCTACTACCTATGGTTTCAGCTATCCGCAGCAGGCCTTGAAACGTATCCCCCTCGCATACAGGGTTTCCACTGTAATGTGTTTGTGGGTTTACCTGGTGTGGGAGCAGCAGGGCGAGCAGGTAAAACTGCCCCTACCCATAATTCACCCATGCTGGGGGCATCTCTGTGTCATGGCAACCAACCATTTCTCCACCAATCACAGAGAAGGGAAAGAAGGGCGAACTCACAACACTGCAGAAAACAACTGTAGCTTAATGCATTCTTGCCTTTACAGGGGAATGTGTATACACCCACATATGGACACACACACACACACACACACACACACACACACACACACACCACACAGACACACACAGACACACACACATTTTAAACAACTTGGAATAAATCGCTACTTAATCACCCAAAACTGTTCTTTTCTCTGTGTGACTTTCCTGCCAGAAACAGGGAAGACAGAAAAAAACATAAGGACAAAAAAAAAGAAAAAAGGAAAGAAAGAGAGAAGGAAGGATATAGAGAGCGAAAAAATGGAAACATTTAATCTGTTTTTAAATAAAGGCAACTTTTTTATGTAATCAATCCTGCACTTAGAGGGCTGTCATTGATATATGACTTATGAGATTTGCAGAACCCCCCCCCACTTCTCTCTCTTTCTCTTTCTCTCTCTCTCTCTCTCTCTCTCTCTCTCTCCCTCTCTCTCCTGCCCTGGCTCCCTGCCAACCTGCCTGAGCGGAATACTAATCAGGGGATAGAATTTATGTCGAGGTCTTATCACACGGGCTCTCAGGAGAGATGCGTGGCAGCCAGGCTTCTGCCAGCCTGCTGTGTGTGTGTGTGTGTGTGTTTGGTGTGTGTGTGTGTGTGTGTGTGTGAGTCAGAGGGAGAGAAAGAGAAAGAAAGAGAGGAGAGAGCACAGGGAACAAGAGGAAGAGGAAGGAAGATTGTCAGTGTGAGCATGCATGTGGATAGTATGTGTATATGTGTGGGGTGTGTGTGTGTGTGTGTGTGTGTGTGTGTGTGTGTGTGTTTGTTTGTTTGTTTGTTTGACATTGCCTGTCAATAGTGTTTCAGTATATCATGTGTGTGTGTGGTGGGGAAGGGGGGTATGTGTGATACATAGATGTATGTGACAGATTTGTACATGCCGTTTCTGTGTATGGGAACGGTGGCCATGAAGAGTATTATGAGGACACTATTTAATAATCTACATGGCACTCCAAATCATCAGTATGCTGGACTTTATAGCTACACCTTACAGGTTCTCTATCTCTCTCTGTGTGTGAAAGAGAAACAGGCAGAGAGAAAGTGTGTGTGTGTGTGTTTGTGTGTGTGTCTGTGCGTGTATGTGTGTGTGTGTGTGTGTGTGTGTGTGTGTGTGTGTGTGTGTGTGTGTGTGTGTGTGTGTGTGTGTGTGTGTGTGTGTGTGTGTTGATGGCACGGAGGCCCAGCTGATGGCATTGAGAGTGTTGTCGGCCATCTTTACGGTGAGATTGATCTGTCAGTTTTACTGGGCTGACCTCCAACAGGGCCGCAGGAAGTGACACTTTTTTATCATGTCCATAAAGCGTTCCTCCATCTGAGCCCTCCTTAAGCTCTGTCTCCCGCTGTTGCAGTCTTTAAGGGAGATGGATAGATGCCTGCGCTCTCTCAACTTGTTGAGAAAAAAAAAACACTGTACAGGAGACAGGGCTAAGAAAAAATATCAGGGAATGGAGTGTGTGTGTGTGTGTGTGTGTGTGTGTGTGTGTGTGTGTGTGTGTGTGAAAGAGAGAGAGAGGGGTACAAAGTAATTCTGTTTTCTGTTTGTAATTCTGTGTGTGTATGTATGGATCATAAATGGTCACAGCAACAAAGAGGATTGACTGAAGAATTTGTTGGTAGAGAACCCATCATGATTGTGTATGGAGTGTTGGACTAGGACTCTACTGACACTACAACAACAACAACAACAACAACAACATTTATACCACACTTTTCACACCAATCAAAGTGCTTCACAGTGAAGGGGGAACATCACTAACACCCACCAATGTGTAGCGCCTGAGTGATGCACGGCAACCATTATGCACCAGAATGCTCACCACAACCAGCTTGAGGTGGAGAGTGAGGGAGTGA
>NW_027468657.1:23693887-23696387 GCF_046254945.1 Alosa pseudoharengus
GTTTCTGGACCCGAGGACAAACAAAAAGCCGGCCGTGAAATGTGTTATCAGGTCTGAGGGGAGGTGAAAGGATCGAACTGCAAGGCAGACCTGACGTGTGTGTGTGTGTGTGTGTGTGTGTGTGTGTGTGTGTGTGTGTGTGTGTGTGTGTGTGTGTGTGTGTGTGTGTGCATTATAATTCACATTATATGGCACTACCATGCAGTCTATGGTATCAAATAGGGAATCCCATAAAAAGCAAGAAATTCAAAAGACACTCCCTTTTGTAGAAGGCTCTTAAGCTGACTTCAGCAACAGAAAACTCACAGAAAAGGAAAAGGGACTAATGGACATATTTAAATATCATTAAGCGCTTTCAGACATACGTGTAAGACCGGAGGTTCTGCCGATGTTAAACGGTGGGGTCGTATATCTGAACGACATAACCGGTCATATGGAAGTCCGAATTCACCCGGTGTTTATACTACTCCCCCCCTAGTATTTCCTCCGGACATTATGTAAATGTGCTGTGTCTGAACGAGAAGTAGAACATGCGGTTAAAATCACACCTAGTGAGAGGGCGTGTTGGTGACGTTTCTTTCGTGCGTCCATGTGGTTAGATCTGACTTAAATGCCAGTGTTATGATGAAGTGGCATAGTGCTGTCCAGAAAATCTCCGAACTGGAAAGATGCAGACATCACGGAGCTACTGTCCATGAGGGCATACAACATTTTGATAGAATACATGAAGGGAATGGCACGTTGTAGCCTACAACTGCATGGCAAGGCCAAACGAATTCAAAAGACTGAATCATCATAAGGCGCTGAAAAGGCAGTAGCCTACAGCGACGTCGTTGACGACAATAACAGGAGTATTTAATAAATTGTTAGCCAACACGGTTTTCTGTTCATTGATAGCCTTAGGCAGAATTAGGCTACAGAAAAAAATACAGGATTTTTTTTCTCTCCCGGCAGTAAAGACAGTAGATTCGTGTTTAAAATCTAAATGAAAACTAAAGGTAGGCTATAGGCTATGCATATGACCATCCAGAGGAGGCTGGTGATCTGTCAAGAATGATGAAGATCGTAAGATACAGATGGTTTTATTGTTGCTGTCATTATTACCACAAACACGAATTGACGAAACCATGGCGATCGTGGGTTATATCTTGCCTGCTTATTAGGCCATGCACAGCCCTGTCAGAACTCCGTGGAGCATGCATACTAGCAGTTTTCATAGACCATCACCAACTAGTTCGCACTTTGGATATATCGTTGGATTGTGAAAAGCCCAATTTCGAATAACTACAGTAGCCTACAACAGATGAGGTAGGATGCATCTTTTGCAATTAGAATTTCGTGTTGGTGAGACCTGTTGCCTATCAGTAGACATGTCATCTCGAGTTCCACGACAGCTTAGCTAGTGCCACCGAAATATGACACTGAGATCCTTTCACTATTGGAGTCGCTCAGATAGAAACAGCTGTAACGTGGTTAGGACACTTTTGCTGTGGAGTGGAGACGCCATAAGTTAGGTGTGGTTTTGACAATCAGAAAAGCAATATACTGAAATAGTTTAATGATGTAAAGTCAAGTGGTCTGGTGTGTGTGCGCGCAGTTTTTATTGATGAGTCGGAGTGGCAAGGGCATTATAAAACTTCTCGCTCTTAGGCCTACTCATACACCGCGCTGAAATGGCGTAGTTGTCTAAATTCAAATCATATCATGCTAGGGGAGAAATAAACCATGAAAAAACTTCACTGTTATGTTAGTATTTTGTTTGTTGCTTAAAAACGTTGTATGATGGTCTTGAAGTCTTGAGTTAGCCTACTGAATTGGCTGGTAGCCTACCATAAAGTGTGTGCATGCTCTCTCTCTCCAACGCAAACCAGATTCTGGTACATAACTTGAAAACAGATAAATGTGTTTATTCGAAGCACACATACATACTGTATGTGCGCACTTACGTGACTATCCTACTTCAAGTATTAGCCTACGCACAATAGATTTCTCTTCTTTAGCCTATAATGCATAGGCTACACTTTTTAAACAAAAAGCAGCTGTGACAGGCAGCGGCCGCATATATTCTGCGTCATAGCTCGCAGCTTGTGAACTCTACAAGCCCCCACCCCTCACTCGACAACCACACGGAGATTCTGTAATGTGCGTGTATGTCGTTCACACATACGTCCGTATAAGGTCAGTATTAGGTCCGCAGGTTAGCATCATATCTGAATCATCCGAAGGGTAGGACCTCCGTTTGACAAACCTCCGCATGTACTCCGGAGGTTATATCTGAAAGCGCTTATTGAAAGTCAATTAAAATAATTAATTAAACTGGTAAAACACCCAGAAAAAGAAAGGAAAAGAAAGGCACTAACACACACGGTACACCACACCACAACACACACCACACACACACACATACACCACAACACACACCACACACACACATACACCACACCACACACACACCACACCACACCACACACACCACAACACACACACCAGCATACATCAC
>NW_027468657.1:23701387-23711387 GCF_046254945.1 Alosa pseudoharengus
AGGTGCAAATAGCATCAGAGACTAGCGGTAATTTGGCGCTAATTCTTAGTACATCAGGCCCTGAGTCCTAACTACATGCAAACATCTGATTTTCACATAGCGTTGAACGTTGTCTGTACACAGAGTCCATTAAATAAGCACTATTGTTGGCCTCTGTCTCTCGTTGTCACACTGTCACGTTGCATCCACTTAGGATGTTCTAACAAAAAAACAAAGTAATTAAACGGGCTCAGTCGCTTGTGTCACATGCAGTTAGGACACTCAGTTATGGTGAGACAGGCAGAGAGGTGAGACGCCAAACACCAAACTGTATGCGTTTGTGTGTGTGTGTGTGAGAGAGAAAGATAGAGAGAGAGAGAGAGAGAGATAGATAGAGAGAGAGAGGATGGTGAAGGGAGAGTAGAGGTATGGCATTCTGGTTGAAGCAGCTCTAAACTGTGACAGTGATGGAAACCCTTGAGTTGGATTCGCTTATGTGGACAAAAGGCCCCTTGAGTGTGTTGACAGTGATGGCTAGATGGTGCGAGGGTGTGTGTGTGTGTGTGTGTGTGTGTGTGTGTGTGTGTGTGTGTGTGTGTGTGTGTGGGGGTTTGACAATGGAGTGGAGGCTGTTTGTGTTTGTCAAAAAATAACTGTGTGGAGACCATGTGTGTTTACATTTGTTAGAGAGAAACAGTGTGACTGTGTTTGACTTTTACCCACCTGCTGGATGCCCCTGTACTCACAACTCAGCACACCCCAGCTCTTACCACACACACACGCACACCACACACACACCACACACACACACACACACACACACACACACACTGCCTCTTCACTGCTCTCCTCGTCTCTCTGCTCTCACCCAGACTCTCCTCTTCTCTTCCATGTTCTACCTTTCTCTGCTCTCCTTCCATACCATACCTCTTTGTGGGTCTTTCTTTCTCCTCCCTGCCTTACTTCATCTTCTACCTCTCCCTCTTCCTATTTCCTCTCCCTCTTCCTATTTCCTCTCCCCCTTCCTATTTCCTCTCCCTCCCTCTCTCTCTCTTCCACTGCCTCTCAATCACTTAATCTCACACTTACATTCTCCCTTCCCTGTTCCCTCTCTCTACCCATCTCTCTCTCCCCTCTCCTCCTCTCTCTATAACCTAGCTCTCTTTCTTTCTCTCTCTTTCTCCCCTTTCTTTCTCCCCCTCTGCCTCTCTATCACCCCATCTCTGTCTCTCTCCCTTCCCTTCTCCCCTCGCCCCCCCCCCCTAGCTCCCTCTCCCCTCTCTCCCTCCCCTTCTCTCCCCCTCCCTCTCTACCCCTCTCTATCCGTCTTTCTTCTCTGTGTCAGAAAGCTGCTGTGTCCCTTACAAAGGCTCATTCATCTCGCTGTTGATAATTCCCCCTCTAGTGGCCACTCGCTTTGGAAGCGCTCAGCCCCAGAAGACCCCCGACCAAAGAACGCACAGGGGGGGGTGGGGGGGGGGGGGTGGGGGTTAAGAAAGAGGAAAACAAAAAAGGCAAATCGCACAAGCAAGCGATGGGGGTGGCGGGCTACAGCAAGTCGCCTAACAGTCTTTATCTAAAACTGCATATTACGCTAATTTAATTAGCATGTTGTCGTTTTTTTGAACCCAAATACGATTACTTCATTATCTGACTCCCCTGTCCCCCGAACAGCAGGTTACATTTGGCCGTTTTATTTTTTTATTTTCATATTTATTTAATATTTTTTTCGGCTTCTCTGCGCTTCATGAGTGAAAATGTACAGTAGGATTGTTCACGACTGGCACGCACACATCAACATCCAGTCTTTGCTTTAGCCACACAATTTTCGACCTCAGAAACCTAATCTTGTCTAAACGTCAACCTCAAGCCCCATATATATTTTTTTATCTTACCACAGAATTTCCAAATATTGTTTCTCTTGGTTTTGTGCTTGACCTTCGTCAGTAATGCGCTATATGCGACTAGTGTTCCTGATAAACTCTTGGCACTCAGGCCTTACTCCCACACTGTAACTCATGTGGCCCTCCACTTCTGCGCCACGTAAACATACAATGTAAAGTATCACTTTAGGACTAAACCTCAGCCCTATGGCCATATCAGATTCAGTTGATTTTATTCTCCCTCATGGTTCTATAGAGTATTGGTCTGGGCCTCATTCTGGGAAATTCTATTTCCGTGGAGTGAAGCTCTGATTCTTCCCCTGCTGGTCACTATTCTAATCTTCCTTCTCCTCAAGTCTTTCTGTAATCTCTCTTTAGGTTTGGCCTAGGCCAGTCTCAGGTAGATATATAGATCACCACCATCATGAGTTTATTTTTTTTGTGAGTGGGTGAGGGTGGGGGTGCGGGGGTGGGGCACCTTTAAGCCAGACAGACACTGTACAATTCTGGACCTAAGAAACAATACAATCAGGCCGAATTCATCTCCCATTAGTCATGCAGCCTAACAGACTCACAATGCCCAATAAGAAGACGCAACAATCAACGCCCCAGCTCTGAACCGATCATGTTAGATTTCTGGAATGTCAGTCAGAAACTTTTGTTAGCTGTCTTGTTGTATGAGCAGTTCGAACGTACACTCTTATGAGCACAGGAGTCGTGAGCAGTTAAAATGTGTGGTAGCGTGAGTTTCCATATCGCAGTGAGAGTGGAAATCGCACACTGTCTGCTTGGCATTACTGCTAACTGTCAGTGGCGCTAACGTTACCTAAACAAACCATTCAGAACTGAGGGGAGCTCTGATTTCTGTTTGTTTGTGCTTGTGTCTTTGCGTGCCTGCCATTGCATTAGCATAACCTGCTCCAGGAGAAGGAGGATCTCTTTTTAATACAGTAAGGTGATATAGCACAGCTGAAATCACAGCTATCCTGAATTACACTTAACCACAAAAATCAAATCAAATATTCCCCTCCTCCTCTCTCGCTTCAAAGGATGCGCTCAGGACACCTTAAGCCCCTTTTATAGATTACGGTAAAAGAGTGTAATTGTGCATTCAGAAACGGTGCCGAATCTGTAATGAAAATCACAATTTACCAAACACTGGGAAATGCTAATGGCGATAATACAAGGCTCACTGAGGATAAGAGACTGCGTGCATAAGTGTGTGTGCGTGGCTGTGTCCCCCTATGTGTGCTTATGTGTGTGTGTGTGTGTGTGAGTGTTTGGGTGTGTGTGTGTGTGGGGGGGGGGGGGTGTTTATGGACCTTACAACGTGGTCCAATGAAAGTGATGGCTGACTTGAAGCGGGACTCATAATAAAAGGCCGTTGGTCCTTTTTAGGCAAATTAGCAGCGCTGTAATCTGCCGGCGCGGGGAGATGAATTGTGCACACTTATGTAGAGCTGCCCGGCGCTCTCGCCTGCCACGTGTAAAACATTCGTGGGGAAGAGCGGGACTTTGAAACACAGCCACATGAAAGGGCCCCCTCTCTCCACACCATCTATCAGTGTAATTACTAGGCCAATTTCACCGCGCATTAATCAAGAGCGCCACCGCAACCGAGTAGGTGTGTGTGTGCGTGTGTGTATGTGTGTGTGAGTGTGTGTGTGTGAGTATGTGTCTGTGTGAGAGTGTGTGTGTGTGTGTGTGTGTGTGGGTGGGTGGCTGGGTGGTTGTAGTTGAGTGTAAATGAACAAAGCTGTTACAGGTGCCTAATAGGGCAGTGTGTCCCCAGTAACTGCTGTGTGTGCATGTGTGCATAAGTGTCTACATAGTGGGTGTGCGTGCCTAGTTTAAGTGTAGATAAGCCAATATGCAGACCACCAGTATATGCGTGAGTTTGTGTGTTGGGGGTATCAGGTGAGCGTCTACCATTGAGAGACAGACAGACAGACAGACAGACAGACAGACAGACAGACAGACAGACAGACAGATAGACTGGTAGTGCTGTTTCTAATCCAGTGTTAACAACTTAAAATGTGGCCAGCTGCAAGTGTGCTTTTTATAATTTCTCCTACAGAAACAGTCACAGAGCTAATTTCCATTTTATCCTAATGCACAAGCAGTAGTCACACACTATAATATCATTCTTGTATGTGTTTTCCTTCAAACAACTTGGCGTCTATCTAGCATCCGACATGATAAGTCACATATCTCACCTCGACCACTCGCTTGTCCTGCGGTGCCGGCAAATCAATCAAGATGCCAGCGTCGATTTTGCTCACCTCGACGGATTGCCCTTTATGCCGTCGCTCTATTGCTTTATATTCTTGTCTGAAAATTAGTAATTAATTAAGATTTTCCATTCAATTATGACGGCTACACTACAATTGCCTATTAAAGGGGCAGGGGTGCGCGGGCTCGACTAATAGCCTTATCGTTAATGAGATGAGGCGCGGACGTGGCGTGTGATACCATGCTAATTGTCCATTTAGCAGTGGGGACGGAATGCCAGCTGCTTTCCGCGGTGCCGCCACCGACGCGGCTAATCTTTTAGTATTGTACACGGGCAGAGAGCGGACACAGAAGGAAGGGGGTGGTGAGTGTTAGTGTGTGTATTGTGTGTGTGTGCATGAGTGTGTGTGTGTGTGTGTGTGTGTGTGTGTGTGTGTGTGTGTGTGTGTGTGTGTGTGTGTGTGTGCGTTTGGAAGAACAAGACCTTATAATGTCCACAGGACAGCTTTAGCTCCACCTTCCTGTGTCGTCATCACAACAAGGACATTTCGAGCAATGATATCATAACAATAAAAACAATCTCATATTGATCTCCTTGTACATCATCCCACAGCTGTCATGTGACCCTGTGGCAGCTGCCTTATTGGCCAGTTCTCCTGGGGTGGAGAGTTGTGACTCAGCGGAGGGGTAGGGGAGACTAATGTTCATTGTTGGTTGGGTGAGGGCAGAATGTGTTTGTAGGGGGTGGGTGTCTGTTGTTAATGAACTTGCTCCTTTTTCCATGTGTTCTGCCGGGAAAAAAGGGGGGAAAGTCATTTGGCAAACAGTTTTGTGTCAGTGTGCTTTGTTTCCCTTGGTTTGTTTTAATGATGTTGGTTTTTTGTTGCCTTCTCTCTCTCTCTCTCTTTCTTCCTCTAGCCCATGCTCTCAAAGGGATCGCCGCGGCGATGGCGAGCGCCGGGGATAAACATGCGGCAGCATAATTAGCTATCTGATACTGGCAAACAATGAGAGAATTCCCCATACTGCCGCTCCCATGGCGATGAGTCAGAGCAACACAAAAGGCGGGCGTGCGGCAAGCCACCGGGGACTATTAGCGCCGGGTTAGCGTAGGGGCTAACGCGGTTCGCCAGTCCCACACACACAAATACACACACACACACACACACACACACACACACACACACACACACACACACACACACACACACACACACACACACACACACACACACACTAGGAGAGATATGAAAGCCTTGACTGGAGTGTTTGTTCAAAGGCCTGCTGATGAGATGGTTTGTGCTTGTCTTGGCCGTGACAACATGAGTGGTCTGAGCTGGGACAGTTTTTAGAGTTGCTTGTTTTGGGGCGTCAACTTGTATGTTGGTTTGTGTGTGTACTGCTGTGTCTGTGTCTATTTGTGTGTCTCTGAGTGTGTGTGTGTGTGTGTGTGTGTGTGTGTGTGTGTGTGTGTGTGTGTGTGTGTGTGTGTGTGTGTGTGTGGAGAGATAAAGAGAGAGAGAGAGCGTTCTTGTATTGAAAGCCAGAATGAGTGTTGTAAGATGGTGGTGTGGTGCAGACTTTGGTTTCATGTTCCATTTGATGTTGCTAAATGGTGCCGTGATCTGTTATTCTTTGCTGTCTGCCTACACTGATATTTTGGGCAGCCATGGGGTATTGTCTGAAGAGTTGTCATCGTGTCTTTTTATAACAGAGGATTGTGTTTCCTCAAAGCCAAAAAAAGACAATTCTTGCAATTCTTCTGAAGCAAATGTCTGTTGGAACTGTTCTACCTCTCCTCATCTATTTCTCGCCCTTATGTCTTTTCCTTTCATATTCAAAAGCTTTTGTGAAATGACCACCTAAAATGCTCTGTTGCCAACACATATAGTCAGTCTTTTTCTTTTTCTCGCTCTAGAGTGTCATATGTCAAAATACTTTGGTAAGATGACTACTTTAGGAACAGTGCTGCAAACACTACCACCTCAGCCCCATCTCCATATCTGTCTGCCTCTCAATGCCTCTGTCTTTATCATGATTGGGAGTTAAAGCTGGCTAAGGGGTTTTGGGACCATGGGGTCATGGATGCACCCACATTCATAAAATCAAACAGAAAACACACACACACACACACACACACATACTCTCTCTCTCTCTCTCTCTCTCTTACACACACACACACACTCTTTCTCTCGCTCTCTCTCTCTCTCTCTCACACACACACACACACACACACACACACAAAACAAGTCCCCAACACCACCCTGTGCCCCTGTCACTCACTCTTTGACATGGGGATGGAGCATGTGGCGTTGTTGAGGACAGGCTGTGGGGGTGAGTGAGTGCAGAGATGGCATTAATGGAGGCTGGGAAGGAGAACAGTACAGGAGAGAGAGAGAGAGAGAGAGAAGAACGAATAGAGAGAGAGAGAGAGCACCAGAGAGAAATAGAGAGGTTTTCCCCAGCAGAGGAGTGGATTCCCTGGCGGCTCCAGTGCTGAGTAATTAAGCTGGCCTCCTGAATGTCAGCAACAGCTTGTTTATTCTCATTATTTTATAATTTTAAAAACCCTCTAGGTGCCGAGACACGGCGTATAATTACTGTTATTAGCATACTAATTGGACGTCAAAATAGGCCAAGTTACAAGGTAGCCAACTGCAACAGTTTCGCATTAATCAAAAGCTGTGGCACAGTGGCGCGGCCTGGCCATTGTTGCCGCCGGCGACTAATTGGGGGCCGTCTACCTGGCCCCCGAGGTGGAAGATGAGAGAGGGGGACGTCGGGGCGGCGTTTTAATTTGGGGGTGTGTTTGTGTGTTTTGGTGTGGTCTTTAAAGGGGTAAGGGCGAGGTGAGAGGGTTTGGCCTCACCGCGCCAGAGAGATGAGATGAGCTGCTCTCCTCGGTCAAGATAGCGAGATGATGTCACCACTGGCAGGGGTGAAGTCATGCCAGGGAGAGAGAGACAGAATCTAATTACGGCACAGGGTGCACGTGTGCGTGTGTGTGTGTGTGTGTGTGATTGTGTATACCAGTATGTGGACATTACCTCAGCAGAGGTTTGAAAGTAAAATGCTGAAGAGAGAGAGAGACAGAGAGAGAAGGAGGGAGGCAAGGAAAAAGAGAGAAAGGGAAGGAGGGAGGGAGGCAGTCTGTCTCTGCATGATGAGGACGTTTCAGATGGAAGGACACCCGCTGCCTCGCCCTGCCTGGGGCTCTCTCTTATTCTCCCTCTCCGTGCCCTTCTCTCCCTCTTTCCCTCCCTCTCTCCCTCCCTCCCTTCGTCCCTCCCTCAATCACCCACTCTGGCTGTCAGAGAGATTACAAAGGGAAAGGCTCTTGGGGTTTGCTGGAGTGTGATCCAATGGGCGCAGGGTTGCCGATAGGAAACTGATAGTGTTGGCTTTGTCAGCGCTGGATGGTGGCCATAGACTGCCCCCCCATTCCTCTCTTTCTTCCTCCCTTTCTCTCTCTCTCTCTCTCTCTCTCTCTCTCCCTCTCTATCTCTCTGTCTTTTTTTATGAAAACACGTCTCCCTCCCTCCATTCACCCATTTGCATATGAAAGCCCAGGGCAGAGCAGGGCTCACTGGTCTCAATGGAGAAAACTTAAGACAGTGTCAACACACAGACGAGGGCAAAACAAAGAGGGGATTTTTTTCTTTCTCCCTCTCTCTGTCCTTTCTTGCTCTTTTCTTTTCCACATGCTCCCCCGATGCCCCCCCTTCATCATCCACCCTTCCATCCCTTCAGCCTCTTCTCCTTCTCTCTCTCTTCCCTTATCCCATTGTCTGTCAGGCCATGGTTTTATCTTTCTCTTTCTCTCTTTCTCTTCCTCTCTCTCTCTCCATCCATCCATCTCTCTCTATCCATTCTAGCATCAGGGGAACTGAAAGAAAGAAAAAAAAACGGCCCCTCAGTGGTATTGTCCACCGGCGTGATTGACAGGTCAGGGGGACAGCCATGGGACTTTTAGGCCGTCCTGTTGCGTCTCTGGCCGCACACACACACATACACACACGCGAGCACACATGTGCTCCTCCTCTGCTCTGCTATACGCACCAAGAATGTGCCACAGTGGCTCCGATGATTTACATCTTCAGCAACTCCCTGTTTCCCTTCGCCGTCGCTGGTCCAGTACAAACTGTAATCGTTGGCTACAGGGGTCGTTTTTGTTGAATATCTAATTGCTCAGATTTGGTTTCTCGAAAATGACTGTTTTCAGGTCATAATTTGTAGCAATGGGGGCTGGCCAGCTCCCCCTATATTTATTTTAAAAAAAACTTTTCTTTTGACATTGGCTTTGTTGTTAGGTGGGATGATACAGATCTAAAGATAATCACGCGCGCGCGCACACACACACATATATCAGGGGAAATTTGCAGTGACACAAAATCAAGCAAGGGTGTAACCAACTCCTTTCACTTTGATCCAGTTGGACAAGAAAGTGGTCTGTTTGGCATGCAGTGAGGGGCGTCCACACCGTATCAAACATTCACCCTTTAACCAGCCTTTAACCTCTCAAAAGCTAGCTGACTGACTCAGGTTTGGACGCAGAAACTCCCAGTATTCCTAGTTAAATAATCTTACAGTTTAGAGGACCTCTGACACGCTGTCTTCGAGTTACATCAAGGAATGGGACTGCAAACCCTGATGAACTGATCTGCCAACAAAATAGGCAAATGATTTCCAACTTGTGTCTATTGTATCCAACAATCATTCAAAAAGCTATTCAGTGTTAAAAAAGAGACCGAAAGTGCGCAAGCCCAGTGTAGAGAATATCAGGATGAAGTTAAGATATATGGTAACACTTTACTTGATAGTATCGACATAAGAGTGACATAACACTGTCATTAACATATGACACTGTCATGATACATGAAACCTAATCCTAATATCTAACCCTAATCCTAACCCCAACCCTAACCCTAATCATATCTCTAAACCTAACCCTAAACCTAACCTAACAAAAAACAATGTCACTTAATAACAGAAGCGTTATGACATAAACGTTTATGACTTGTTTATGACACGTTCATGACCGTGTCATGTCACTCTTATGTCCACACTGTCAAGTAAAGTGTAAGTGCCTTCTTGTTGGTGATTAATGAACTCAAAAAGACTAGAAAGAAGAACAAGAATTTAGTCAAGAGTTCCAAGTGTTGTTAATAATTGCTCACTGTGAAATAGACAGTGAAGTTACATGGGGAAGTAGTTTTGTTATGAAAACATGAAAGTCCTTCTGGACTCATAATGATGATGATTATTACAGTCAAACGCAATAAGTGTTCTCCAGCACCACACTGTACACCATACATATCAGGACTGATGGTCAATAATACATAAACATAAACAATAAATACATAAACAAACACCTCAGACATGCATGTAGAAACACAACGGTCAACTAAAATCCCTCATATGTGTGCCATTATTCGATGAATCATGTTGACTTGTATAATTGTCCCAATTAAAAAAACATTGACTGCACCTTTAAACACACTACTCTGTGATAGAAGATGCCAATGGTACCTCAACCTCTGTGGTACTGAAGGAAATAAGTATCTGTATGTCAATCCATGTAAAAATCTTCGGCATGACAAATCACAAATGAAGGCAGCTAATCTCTGCAGTATGACAGACCTTGTCAAATCCAACTGTGTGTGTGTGTGTGTGTGTGTGTGTGTGTGTGTGCGGGTGTGTGCGTGTGTGTGTGTGTGCACATATGTGCATGTGTGTGTGTGGGGGTGTGTGTGTATGCACTTGTGAGTGTGTGAGTGTGTGAGTGTGTGTGTGTGTGTGTGTGTGTGTGCGGGTGTGTGCGTGTGTGTGTATGTGCGTGTGCACATATGTGCATGTGTGTGTGTGTATGCACTTGTGAGTGTGTGAGTGTGTGGTCATGCACGTGT
>NW_027468657.1:23716387-23718887 GCF_046254945.1 Alosa pseudoharengus
TGCTTGATCTTATGAATGCTTATGATAATGTCACATAAGCTGTTGTTGCATTAATCCAATGAGCCATCATTACATTTCTGTAATGATCATCACATAGCATGTAACTAAATATGAACTATCCTGACTGTTTATGATGTATGATGCTATGGTATCTACAGAAACATATAGGTATGCTATGTTTGTCAACTCCAAAGATTGGCCTCAGGAGAGCATATCCTCGGATTTTGTAGAGGAAAAATATTCATATGACCCTCCAGTGGAGATACTGCTCGACAGATCTAGTCTGAGAGCATCAGTCTGTATTTCACTTTCCTGAATGTCAGTGTACCATGTTGGTTCCTGCCAACAGTCACAGAGATGTCTCAACCAGTCTCAACATGTCATGACGTAAACAAAACACATCACCGTGGAAACCTCTACAATAAGGACAGCACTTCCTACAGTCAATCATAGATTCTAACACTACACTACACACCTACTCCGACCATAACACACACTCCAAAATATCAGACTGTGCAGCAGATCTATTAGTGAGTATTTATTGATTGATTTATGCTTGCACCTGGACACAGTCAAACTGAATGGTTTGTGAAATATCTTTTGGTCATTGAGCAATTAGACATCTGTTTTATCTGACTGACTTTTGCTCCCTTAAAGGACAAATCAGGCGATTTTTCACATAGGCCTCCGTTTCTCAAGGCCACAGAGTACTGTCGGTGCGAGAAAAAAAACCCGTAAACAATCAGGCAGCTACAGCGCTACACTCTGCGGGCATGTTCGTATGCCCCCAGAGTGTAGCTCTGTAGCTGCCTTGCAGCTTTAGCTGTTGGCTGCAGCAACTCAAGCTAGGTAAAACCGATTGTTTTGGGGTTTTTTCGTATACCAACAGTAATCGTGACCTCAAGAAACGGAGATCTATGTGAAAAATCGCTGGATCGTAGGACTGTCATATGAATAACTGTCATTAGTTAGTTGATATTATTAGTTCATATTATTATTAACTCTAATTACTTACATGAAGTGAGGAATATTGTTCCTGCCTCCCCTCTTGAATTGTTTTGTCTGTCTCTCTCTCTCTCTCACTTTCTCTCTCTCTCTCTTTCTCTCTATCCTCCTCTTCAATCTCGCGCATCTCTTCTTTTCCTCCTCCCCACCTCCATCTCCTCATTCTGATATCTCATCTCTGTTAAATAACTCCCCCACCACCACCACAAACACACACACACACACACACACACACACTGACCTAGCGATTACAATAGTATGTATGATGGTATGTGTCACACAGGCATCTCGGACACAGCACCACTGCTGGTGCCGTCGCACCATTTGCATTTCAAAACACGACCTTGACATGCCTCGGAACAAGTTAATAAGCCCTCAGCCAATCATAAGCTGCTCGCTCGATTTGCTTAGTGAACTGTTAATTGTAAAACTGTAAGACATTATGTTCGGCTGCCTGCGTTACATCTATCCTGTTTTAACAGCGACACTTCATTGGCTGCAATTAACAAAAGCCTTCTGAGATTTATTAGCACCCTTCTCTGTGGTCAATGATCCATTACATCCACGACATAACACTGTAAAATGCACATTATCTTCTTTAGGCACTTACCATCATGCTTTCGGGAGCTGGGAGACATATGCTTGCCAGATACAACTGTATTATTATGAGCTGCCAAATTATGCCATTTATGGGAGACTTCATTTATCAGAAGGGGGTGTGGGCACTTTGATGAGGGTGGTGACAAGTGCTGTGCATTGTAATGGTGGTGGTGACAACTTTATGAATGTTTATGGCAAATAATAATAAGCAAATAAACAAATACCAGTCTTAGTCTGGTGCATGGGAATAGTGCAATGGAACAGAACATGGAATAGCCTCTCCATAATGCATTATTGTGCAGAGTGCTATGTCCTCTATACAGTGCAGATTGCATCATAATGCTTAACTTAATTAGTTAATAAACATTGGTTTGGTCTCTTGCTGACATTATGTGTTGCAGAGAGCATGCTTGCTGCAGGATGCAGTCTAGCACTAGCAGTCTCTGCACTGTCTAGTGGTTGTACTGTAAAAATTTCAGGCACTAATTTGAATCCGCAGTGCGTACTGCGTATGGTGGCAGTGATACCAAGATTTCCTCGCAATTCATTGACAACGAAGCAATGTAGCAGGAATCAGTTGAGCAATCTGCGTTTTCTTTGACATCTAGAGAAACTTGACGGAGCATTGACTTTGAATACCAGTTTGTGGTCTATTTTCATAAGTTTCATGGAAACAGTGTCACTTTAAATGAATTCATATACTGAGAACTCTCCTGTCTGTGCGCAGTCCCTCCAGTGCTTGCATGTAGCGTTGTGTTGTATGGCATTAAATAAGCACAATGTTTAATCCAGTTCATTAAATTAGTAAATTAGTATTAGCTCTTGTGGGTCAGTATTATTATGCATTGCATTCCATATCATTCAAATTAAAGCCCTTGGCATTAGTTACTGGTTG
>NW_027468657.1:23726387-23741387 GCF_046254945.1 Alosa pseudoharengus
CTCCATTGACTTGAATGAGATTTCCCAATGTTCTACAGTCAAATATGCACTATGTAATGACCACTGAAACATATAATGATAATGGGAACGGGTTTTGTGCTTCTGATTAACACTTTCATATCACTCCGTAAGTAGTTCTGTCACTTCTTGCAATGGCACTTCAGTCAAAAGTGAAAGCAGACAGTTAATCAGCAGTGTTCTAAAGAATTTTTGATTCAAATTCAGCCTGTGTTGCAAACTTTTTGTTTCTCAGCAAAAGCCACAACGAAACGGTAACAAATAAATGTAAAGAGACATATCATGTGGAGTTTATTTTTTCGCTTTTTATTTGGCAAGTAGCCATATAATAAGTGAGATAATGTAAAGAACGCTGGTCATTATTGGGAAAATAAGTCCCTTCAGGGCGAATTGGTCAATTTCTTTTTTTTTTACACTGTTTTTTAATACTTCATTTGATAAATGAACCTTATATTTTTCAGTAGCCATAGGTGTGTAGATTTGAACAAAATCAAGTTTGGTTCTTACCGGGGCTTTTACTGCCTGAAATATCCGATTTTGTTTACCACACTCGGAGTTTAGTGCTGGGCTGGTGGGTGCCTATTCCCAACCTTTCTCACGGCACATCAACGATTAGCCCGAGAATTCTCGATGCAATTCAAAATTCCACTGGAGCTCCAAGCAGATTTGTGCACGCAGCCTTACAAGACTGTTTACAGCTCTTTGAGTCATGGTAAAATGTAACTTTTGGTACATACGTAGCTTATTTAGATACACTTATGGTGTGGATGCTTGCGTTTCTTTAGGAATCCGCCGTCTTGGTTTGTATAGTAATTAATATTAAGTGACACATACACGTAAGAGGTTGGATATACGGGACGGTTGGTAATATGTGACGTTCCAATATTTTTTTATCATGCTGCAGTTGCACTTTACTGTACATTTCTGGACCAATTTCTGCACTTCTGCACTGCACGATTCTTTCAATGTCAGTCTTTTGAATCCTGCTGTTGATACAAAACGGTTCCTTGACATCCAATAAAAGTCCCCCCACCCCCCAACATGAAACCAACAGGCTGGCCCCTTGCCCAGCAGGTGCCTGACCCAGCTCATGCTTGACCAGCCCCATACTGGCGTAAGCCTCTCCAAAACCCCCAAAGGCTGGCTAAGGCAGCCGCCTCAAATTGGCCAACGCTGCGTCTTTGCAGGGGGAAGCAGTAGGAAGCTGCCGGAGAAGCAGAGTTTCTTTGTGACCCCCTTTGGTGGGCAGTCTCACACATACACACCGAGGGACACGCTTATGCTCACATACACAACTGTCTCATTCTCTATCTCTCTCTCTCACACACACACACACAGACAGACAGACAGACACACACACATGAGCAGCAAACACACATACATACACACTTACACATATAAGCACACAAACACTCGCACATTCAACACACACACACCGGCGGCCCTCTGTGCCCCTCAGTACCCCACACCAGTGTTTGCTCAACCCCCTGCTCTCAAACAAATCCTCTCTCTGTCCTCCTCTCCAGACACCTTTGACCTCCAACACTTCTTGCCAGAGCCCTGCTGTGTGTGTCTATGTGTGTGTGTGTGTTGTTCCTGTCTGAAAGTTGGTTCCCGTGTAGAGATGTGTGTGTGTGTGTGTTGTTCCTGTCTGAAAGTTGGTTCCCGTGTAGAGATGGCTGACTTCCTCCTGTCAGTGTTGTCTTAAGTTCTCTCGTTTTCCCCACCTGAGCCCTCTCTCTCCCCTTACTCTCTCCCCTCTCCCGCCCCCTCCATCAGAACTCCCAACAGAGGTTCCGGAGTGTTCCGTCAGCGGAAGTGGCGAGAGGAGCCAGCCAAGGGGGCTTTGCAGGGGCTCTGGCAACTCAGGGAAATTGGATCAGTCCATCAGGGGGTGTGGGGGTTGGAGGGTGGTGGTGGTGATGGTGGTTGGGGGGCGGGGGATCCATCAGTCCGATCACCCAACCACCCACTCGTCCGACCGCCTGCTTCCTCGTATGGCCTCTCCAGGAGAAAGCCGACACCCCACTCCCGCAGCCTGGCAACACCTCCGCTCCGCTCTGCTCCGGTCAGCTCCCCTCTGCTCCTCGCCCCAGAGGCCCTGCACCCCAGGAGCTGGCACAGAGACCTGTTATTGTTGGGGTCCCTCTCGCCCACTGAGACACTTACAGACTCACTCCTGGCTACTCACTCACTGTGTTACGCAACGTCCCACAAGCACAGAGATACAGTGTGTGTGTGTGTGTGTGTGTGTGTGTGCGCGAGTGTGTGTGTGTGAATTTCTATTCAGACACATATATTGTGTGTGATTACGAAATGCACGTCATCAGATTGACTTGACATTATTAGTCCTGAAACTCTAAAATCCTGTGAACAAAACCTGTGTATTCCTATGTGAATCCTTCGACTGGCCTTTAAGTTGTGGTTGGATTCCAACAAGTTGCAATACATCAAGATCATTCAAGATGTAAAAATCTTAAATAATATTTTCTTAAATGATAAAATTTGTTCCCATGTTGGTTTACTTTACTTCGGTCACCCATTATCTGGACTCTGAGATCATAAGACAATGGAAAAAAAGTAAAATAATGTACTCCACAAATCCGTCTCTCCTTCACTCTCTCTTTTCTCCCCCTTCCCTCTCTCAGGCTTTCCACATCTTTCTCTCTCTCTCTGATTATTTATAAAGCAGCGGGATTTAACCACATACATCCAAAAGGCTTCCCCTTCCTGCAATACAGATCTGAGAACCTGCATGGCCATCAATCATCACACGGACATACATGTGCACACACGCGCGCATACACACACACACACACACACGGTCACTACACCATCTGTTGGAGGGGAAGCAGGTTCTTGCTTTGGGCAGTAATACCATGTGACAGCAGTGAGATGATCTGACGGCACCGCTCTTTGGGCTATAGAGTATGTATATGTGTGACTATAGTCCAATTAATGGTGTATATACATGTGTGTGTGTGTGTGTGTGTGTGCATGAGAGACACAGAGAGAGAGAGAGAGGGGGGGGGGGGGCAGGGGAAAAAGTTAGAAATAAAAAGCACCTGTGCACTTGTAGCTGGGAATGTGAGTGTGTGTGTGTGTGTGTGTGTGTGTGCACGCGTGCTGAGCACGTGTTTGTGTGTGCGTGTGTCTGTCTTGTGTGGGTGTGCATGCACAATATGCTCACTGCACACAATGTGCATGCACCTGTGAATTGCTATTTTAATTGCTATTTGAACATGAACAAGTATGTTAGAGACTGTGGGCCAGATGTACGTACATTTGCGAACGTAACGTTATCAGCGCCATGGAAAAACCGCAGACTGCGAACGCTGACAGACCCAAGTTTCCGTCGTATTCCGTCGTATTTATCAATCGTTCAATCCTTGGTGTAAACTGCGCCTTTCTCTGCCTCTCTCCGCCCATAAACGCAATTTACGAACGTCCACAACTGAATGGCAGAGCCTACAAGCGCAGTTGAATGAAGTTAACTGATGACAACATTAAAAAGAATCAAACGTTTAGCGATCATGAAATAATACCATAGATGATAAGATGTCAACAAGCAGGGAGATAATGAAGATCAGTAGTTCTACTCAAACTACTTGTGAACGTAGGCTATGGAAAATTGGTCAAATCTAGCAAGTAGGAAAGTTTAAGTGAATGACGTGAAAGTGAAAGTAAGACATTCTAAAGGCCAACGAAAGTTAATGTTGCTTTTGATAGTAGCCTACAAAGACTTGCAAAACTGGTGCTCTAAATAGCGATTCTGTTGTCTTTGAAAGGTTCTCTTATTGAAGCATTGAACTTCAATTTGGATTAACACCTGCTTTTACAAGGCGCAAGTATTTAGGCGCAGAATAGACGTGCGCTTTCAGGAGCAGTCTTTGTACATACCGCGGAATACATAATTAGGCGCTCTTTACTCTTCCCCTCCCATCTTTTTACGCTAAACTCCCACTTTCCCCTGGATCCTCCCATGAATGCATGCATGACACTAAAAGCGCAATTAGACATTTTCAGCTCCCGCGACAGGCAGATTGCGCTTTTACCTCATTGCGGCCTGTTTGTACATACCTCGCAATGATTTTAAACGCAAGTTGCGAAACAAATACGCCCGAAGTGGGCGCAAAAGCGTTAGTACATCTGGCCCTGTGTGAGAAAGATAGAGAGTGTGTGTCTGAACTCTGAATATACAGTATGTGAGTGATAGAGAGTATGTGTCTAACACAAGACTCACTATGTATAAGATTACAGTATTGCCTATGGGTGTGTGTTTGTGTGTGTGTGTGTGTGTGTGTGTGTGTGTGTGTGTGTGTGTGTGTGTGTGTGTGTGTGTGTGTGTGTGTGTGTGTGTGTGTGTGTGAGAGAGAGAGAACTGGTCTGTTCCAGTCTGCTGGGAGATGACAACTAGCTCCAGATCTCCAGGATCTTTCCTCTGCCATCTGCGATTGCGTGGGGGGTTCAGGCCTCCGAGGTGAAGGCAAATGATTGAGAGAGAGGCAGTGGAGGTGCCTGATCACCTCTACTGCTCTATAATGGGACTGTGTGTGTGTGTGTGTGTGTGTGTGTGTGTGTGTGTGTGTGTGTGTGTGTGTGTGTGTGTGTGTGTGTGTGTGTGTGTGTGTGTCTGCATAAAGTCTCACATTCTGGTGATATGAAAATCTGACTCCCAATGATTGCCCTTCTCCCTGTCTGTGATTACACACATGGACACACACACACACACACACACACACACACACACACACACACACACACACACACACACACACACACACACACACACACACATACACACACTCTCTCACACACACATACCATCCCATTATACACAAACATCAGTGATGACGCTTCTCCGCCCCCTCTATTTTAATCATTTGCGTTCACCCCATGCCACCTCCCACCCCCCTACAGACACACACACGCAATTTCCCAACCCCCAAATTACCTGGTGGACAGAGCAGCTTTCTGAGGTCTCCATCAAACCTCTGATAGTAATCACCACCATCACTATCACCACCATCATTGTCATCATCACCATCACCATCAGGACCACTGCCATTATCCTGTTCCTCTGACTCTGTTGTCTCTGGCTGATAAGCAGGCGTTTGCATTTTCTCCTTTTATCTGAAACAATGCGTGCTACCGGGGTAGTTTTCATACTTTCCTGCTTCCCCTCTCTCACAGACTTTCTGTCTCTTATATAGATACACACACTCTCTCTTTCTCTCATGCACTCATGCAAGCACACACATGCATGCATATATGTACATGGATATACATGCATCCATGCAAATACACATGGCCATGCATACACACACACACACACACACACATCTTTGCATGCATACACAAATGAATCTCTGCAACTCGCATCATTTTGCATTTTCTTTAGAGATGCACCGATATGGAATTTAGGGCCGATAACGATAACTGATATTTATTGGTTTGTTGTGGCCGATACCGATACGATAACCGATAATATTACTCTTGAAAAGAATTTGTGAAAAGTGATTTGGGGAAAGCATTTAATAAGCATAATTTTATTGCAGTAATTTTACCTACCACCAAATGATGGACAGAACTCATAATAGTCCTCAATAGTACGGCAGTCAACAACATAACAGTAGCCTAGCCCTACAGTATGTGTGGCTCCTAGTGAACCTGACGTCAGTGAATTGCAAGTGAGTGGCTAGAGAGTTTGAATCGTTTTAGGACTAAACGCTCATAAACAGCACAGCTTGGAATAAGCTACAGAATAGCGACCAAATCAGAGTTTGTGAGGGAAACATAGGTTTAGTTTCAACTGCGGGTAACTGAATAAAGCTGCAACTCCTCAGACTGTATCTTATATCCGTCTACTCTGTTGCGCACAACCTGCTGCAGCAGAAATGAAAGGTGTTAGCCCCGAAGGTTTTAATAACTTATTATGATGACCTGTCTGGAACTGAAGCACGAATGGTTAGCATATTTCTAGGTAATAATACAAAACCCAAGCTAAAGTAATGCAAATATAATACTAAAACACAACTTGAAACAGAACTAGGCCTACTTATGTACTCATCCAACTAACGAGTTTGTTTATTTGTTTCCCCGACCAGCGCGGTAAAGTGCAAACACACCAGCACAAGACGGCTCTAGATAGGGCTGAGCTCCGCTCTGGTAAGGTTAAATGGCGGATCATTCACGAGAGGATTTTGAGATGCACAGATTCCCAAATGAACGCATATCCACAGATTTTGTTAGAGTGGTGAAATACATTCACACCGCTGACATTATATTGAGGAAAAAGTATGGCCAACCAAGCTCAAGTAGGCTAGCTCAGTGTAGCCAGACGGACCTTACGTAGGCCTAAATTAGGACTTTAAAAAATATCGGCGCAAATTATCGGACCGATAATAATATTTACATTTTTTCACTTATCGGCTAATAATCGGCGATATATCGTGCATCCCTAATTTTCTTACAGACACTCTTTCTTTATTCTCTTTCTCTGTCTGGGTGTGTGTGTGTGAATGTGTCTGTGTGTACCACTTTCTCTCTCACTCAGACACACTGACACACACACTCCTCCAGGGGAGAGAAGCACTGCGGGAAGCCCAGGGTCTGGGATTACTCAGTGGGGTATCCAGTCAGCTGCCAATCCAGAGGGCTCTCAGCATCCATGACACCATCCCCTGCCTCGCTCCCAGGATGCTTTGCAGCCATCCCCCACCTCTCACACACACACACACCACCCCCACCACCTATCATCCTATACCCTCAGCCACCCCCCCCCCCCCCCACACACACACACACACACACCACCACAACCCCCCACTGTGCACTCATCCAGCCACAAGATGCTCGGCTCCCAGGGCTCGATAAAAAAGTAATTATCGATAATATTGTTCTCCGTAAACTGGGCTAATTGATTTCTACACTGACATCACAAATCATAAAGGCACCATGAATATATATGTGGGGGAAAATACATCTTCAGAGATTTCTTTTAAACACACACACACACACACACTATCTTCTCTCTTTCACTCAGCATACTAAACGCAAACTGGACTGAATTGACCCAAACGTAGACACAACATTGAAACAGACCTACAGACCCACAGACCTACTGACACCACATTGAAATACACATAATTGTGTTATGTGAGGAAAAAGCTGAATAAAATACATCTAAAAACAACTGAACTCATATATTGTAAATACACCCAAATAAACTGGAATAATATGTTCCCACTGGATCTTGAAGAGACTGACTCCATCCATAGGAACCCGTCTGTAGGCATTAGGGGACTAAAGCTGAAGTGATTAAGGGTTGAGATGAAGCAAATTGAATGAATTTGAACTCCCAGATGCTGGGAATGAAACGAACACACAACCCAGCTGACGGAGGGTGATGCAGTTGGAGAAGAACAGGTTGCAATAAGCAACGGCGGCCAGCTAGCGTCTCCCATCTGCTTAGGATGTCTGACTAGTACCCAGAGAATGAGTTGACATTGATCACAGTATTGACTTCTCACTGGCACTGACCTTGAACAGATCCTGATGGAGAGTACCGGTCTGTGTGTTATTATCATCAAAGGCAGCTCTAATAGCCATGCTAGCTGATGCTGATGTAATTGGGGTGTTCCAGCCACTTGAGCTTGTGTGTGTGTGTGTGTGTGTGTGTGTGTGTGTGTGTGTGTGTGTGTGTGTGTGTGTGTGTGTATGTGTGTGTGTGCAGGCATCCAATGTTTAGTTATATGGGTATGTATGTACATGTCTATGTGTATGTGTCCTGTTTGTTGTAAGTATGTCCATATATATGGTTTCCTTTTAGATATAAATACAAAATACACATTGTAGTGCATTTTGTATACAATGCATATGTGTGTGTGTGTGTGTGTGTGTGTGTGTGCTGCTGCTGTCTATGTTTGCAGTCCATTGCAGACTGTGTGTATATGTGTGAGTATATGTGGCTGCATATGAGTACACTGAATGTGCATACTATTTTGTATACTGTGGCCCTATGTGTGTGTGTGTGTGCGTGCGTGTGTGTGTGTGTGCGCGCGCGCATGCTGCACTCTATTGACTGTGATGGCGGTTATCACCAGGCAGGCAGTAAGGCTCTACTCGGCTCGGCTCGGAGTGGTCCTGTGAGTATTTGAGGTCGCTGATGAATGGAAAGGCCTCTGCCAACTTAATCACACCGCAGCCTCTCCAGCGAGGCTGGGCGGCAGGGCCTAACCGCCGCATAATCGCCCCCTGATTGATGCCTCGTCGTGGGCCTGTCTCGCTGCCGAGGCTGCCTAAATTATTACCCACCTGCAGGCTATCTCAGGACACCTACGACCAGCACCTCTGTTTCACTCAGAGAAATGTGAGTGTGTGTGTGGGTTGGAGAGGGGGGGGCGGGTTTCCAACACCCAGACCCTCACCCCAGGGTGTCTGGCCGTGTGGGCAGGTGGAGGTTTTGGGAGGTCCTGGGGAGTCCCCCATATTTGGCTAGTAAAAGCCAGGTGCACGAGGGGAAATGTGTGTGTGTGTGTGTGTATGTGTGTGTGTGAGTGTGTGTGTGTGTGTGCATATTTAAATGAATATATAAATGATGCTGGACTTTCTGTAGATAGTGTGATTATCCGTGTACGTGTGTTTGTGTGTGTGTGTGTGTGTGTGTGTGTGTGTGTGTGTGTGTGTGTGTGTGTGTGTGTGTGTGTGTGTTTGTGTGTGTGTGTATGACTGCACATGAACAGTATACTGTATGTGTCTATGTAAAGATGGAATTTTTTGCATACAAAAATTACTTGAAAATATAAAAATATGAGAATCTGTCATCATGAGGATTCATATGGAGAAACATGTGCAGAACCACAAGTTCACAAACACAAACAGTCAAGGGCTCTCTGTTGCAAAATCACACAATCTTGTTGAGAAACGCTGCATACAATCACACACACACACACACACACACACACACAGAGAGAGAGAGAGACACACACACACACACACACACACACACACACACACACACACACACACACACACACACACAGAGAGACACACACACACACACACACACACACACACACACACACACACACACACACACACACACACACAGACACACACTATAAAAACAAACACTACTCTAATAAGACTTTATCCACACTCTACCACGCAAACAACACATTCTGGGTCACAGAGAAGTAGGCTGGAAAATAAATACTATTTTTTTTTCTCATCCACCCTCCCTTTTTCCCCCATGGTCCCAAGTTAAATTTTGTTTACAGCGCAGTCCTGAAATTATAATAACGCTGATGATAACAAAAGTGATGATTAGAATATTTCCCTTTCTGTTTGTTTCGTAATTCTGTTCATCCCCGCTGCTAGCGTCTGATGTTTGCCTGGGCAGCGATACGCCAGCGGCCGAGAAAATGGGGAAAGGGGAGAAATAATTATATAAATCGAAGGCGTTTGCATTTGTCCTGGTTCAGTGGAGATGGAGACTGAGTGAGAAGGAGGGAGAGAGAGAGAGAGAGAAAGGGAGGGGGAGAGAGAGAGAGAAAGGTAGGGGGAGAAAGAGAGAGAGTGAGGGGCGAGGGAGATAGAGAGGGTGAGAAAGGGAGGGGGGAGAGAGAGAGAGAGAGAGGGAGGGGGAGAGAGAGAGAAAGGTAGGAGAGAGAGAGAGCAAGGGGTGAGGGAAAGAGATAGAGATGGTGAGAAAGGGAAGGGGAGAGAGAGACCTGGGGAGGATAGGGGGAGGAAGGGAGGGAGTAATGGGAGAGAAGGAGGGAGAGAGAGAGCGAGCGAGAGAGTGGCAGATGTGGGAGGGAGGAGGGAGGGCAGGAAGAGGGGGAGACGAACGAAACGGGGGGGCACAACCGAGGGAGGTTTCAGTTTCTATTTTTGAACTGAGGGAGAAGACAAACACTTAAGACTACAAAAACACCCGCTCAGGATACTAGAGGTAAAAAAAAAATTAATAAAATAATAATACAATACTGATGAGCAGCTGCCATAATTGGTAAGTCTGTCACAGAACCACCACGCTGGCGAAGGGATGTTATGAAATAGAGAAACCTTAGGGGATGAATCAGTGTAAGGCATGGAGACTGTGTCCTGGGAGTCCATTACAAACAGAGGGACAACAGGAGGCTTGACGGGCACAGAGACAAGCAGGCTGCGATCCATACAGTTCAGCTGCGCTGCGCTCTGCTCCGTGTCCTCGGAATCACAGATTAGCTTCTAAGTCAGTGCAAATAGGCAAACAGCGGCAGGGCTTGAATCCTCTCACCCTGCAGATGAGAGAGATGGGGTGGGGTGGGGGTGGTGGAAGGGTAGAGACAGGGTGTGTGTGTGTGTGTGGGGGGGGGGGGGGTGTCTCTGAGAGAAAATTAATGCCAAAGTGCACATCTGTCATCGCTGTCACTGTGGGGAACGGAGCATGCAAGTGTGTGTGTGTGTGTGTGTGTGTGTGTGTGTGTGTGTGTGTGTGTGCAAGACTCAGTGTGTGCACACGTGCATGTGGGTGTGCGACAGAGACATGCCCTGCAGTCAAGGGTAAAGACTGTCCACTGGGGTGTGTGTGTGCATGTGTGTGAGAGTGCCAACGAGAAAGAGAGCACATGTGTGTGTGTGTGTGTATGTGTGTAACAGTGACACAGAGAGAGAGAGAGAGAGAGAGAGAGAGAGAGAGAGAGAGCATTCACATGTGTGTCTATGTGTTTATGTGTGTGTGTGTGTGTGTGTGTGCGTGTGTGTTTTGTGTTCCTCCACCCAACCAGTTTGCCCTTCCCACCTCTGTAAAATCACACAAACAAACATGGAACCCCCTGCAGTCCCTCCTCAGGCGCCACGGCAGCCATTCAGGGGAGTCTCCACACATATGCACTCAGCTGGGAGCTATGGGGCACCAAGAGGGACAAACAGTCCCAGCCCAGCTGCTGTGACATTGTGTCCCTTCAGAGAGTGTGTGACCAAGCCTGGGGTGCTGAGGGTCTGTAGTGTTTTAAACAGTAGAGGGCGCTGTTTAAATCAGCCCCATAACTGATGCCCACATCTCAAAGGGGTGGTCAGGAATAGGTGTTAACAACATATTCTGTTTCTTGGCTAAATAAATCAAGATGACATTTGTCCAATCTTCCAAATATTCTGTTTTCCAGACATTAGAATCTTAGGGGTATACTGGTATACTTCCATTCCTTTGACCATAGCACAGATTTCTCCAGAGTTTCACAGGATGGGAAATGGCATTACAACAGACCTCCGAATTAAAAGCAACTCTTTCCTCCAAGTCAAATACAACAGTAAGTAATTAAACCGAAGGAACTTTTCTGATACTTTTTGATTAAATGAACATTTAGTGTCACTGATTAATATATTAGCATGTATCTGACAAGAGAAATGGCCATTGACAACTTGCAGTGCTGAATAGTAATTATTAGAAAACTGTGTAGCTTGGCCATTGGTGGAGACCTAGATGAGCCTTTTGTGGTCCTTCTCCCTTAAATACTTGCATTCAATTTTTAGATTTCACTAAATATTCATAGGTTCAATAGTGAGAATTGCATTTTAGAGGGCCAA
This sequence comes from Alosa pseudoharengus, assembly GCF_046254945.1. Taxonomy (NCBI): domain Eukaryota; kingdom Metazoa; phylum Chordata; class Actinopteri; order Clupeiformes; family Clupeidae; genus Alosa; species Alosa pseudoharengus. Next base: position 23,737,977 of record NW_027468657.1, read on the forward strand.
TTACCATGGACTAAAATCTCTGTAGGAGTCCTGTCAACCTCCCTACCCCCTGGTCCGAATGTGCAGTAGGGCTCTGAAGCACCCTTCGAGCCCATGAGTTAGGGAGCCTTTGAGTAGTGGTGGGCAATCTGACAATCTTATATTGAAATTAATCTTAAAGTTGTCCACAATTTCCGCTTAAGGTGAATTGTAGAGATCATATCATTCTTTACTGTGTTACTCTTTATTTCCAAAGTATGAAATAATTATTATAATAAATAGTTTAAATAAAATTAAAGTACAACAACAAAGAACAGTTCTGTAACCTAACATATATTTATGCTGATGACACATTGTTTTACGTCTCTTTCTACCCTTTGTGTGTCAGAAATGTAAACAATGTTGCTTCAATAACAAGATGTAATGTAAGATGAAAGGTTGACACTGGAAAGACATTGCCATTAAATAGATGTGCCATTGTATTGTTTGCTGCTACCTACATCTTTGCTAAATAGCTCAAAGCTGTATTAAACTCAGCTATTAATCATTATTTAAACTCTGGAATAAAATTGAATTTTGTTTTCTAACTGTCTAATTTTAATTGCAAAATTGTGGGGGGGAAACAATGCAATCCAGATTGCTTATTGTGATTATTACAATTTAAAATCTATGATTTTTTAGCAAGATCGCCCATCCCCACTTTTCAACAAGGAACATGGGACCATTTAGAGCTTATCAACTCTATTCTGCATGTGAAGCTCAACCCCAAAGCCATCTTGTATCATCAACACTAAACTGCAACTTGTGTATTTGCCGGCAGATGATCTACAGGAGAAATGAAAGGTAAAACACAGACTTCAAATCTCATCATTGCAGAGCTGGTATGTAAGTAGTCATACATTAAATGTCAGAGATCAACGTACATATAGGCTAGTATGTGCTATGCTTTGTGTGTTGTGCAATGTGAGGGTCTGCTATGGTTTGAGTGATGCAAATTTCATCATCAGAGGGTATATCTTTGACTCTGTGCAGATGTCTGTGGAAACTCTAAGTCTCTAACCGTTTGTGACCATGCTACAAGGGCACTAACTGTTCCTGGGCAGACTCTAAGCAGACTAGAAAGTATAATAAGACCAGCTACTGTAAGCATCTATGGTGGTCGCAGCTGTCGGTATACAAGCAAGTATAATCAAGGCCTTGGACGGCTCCACTCAGTTTGCTGGTGGGGGGATCTCTGGTCATGATTGGAAGCAGAGATATGGTCAATCATCCAATCAAAGATAAATTGTTAGGTAGTTGCGGTTAGATTGCTGTGTTTGTTCCAAATGCATTAAAGCGAAGGTGAAATGGAACATTGATGACTGAAAATCACTGACTTATGTCTTTTAATCTCTCTTATTTGACATGTCAATCAACGTTGCGGACATGTTTTTTTACTGACGTCTTCAGTAATGCTGTTTGTTTGTTTGTTTGCTTGTTTTAATTCACCTAAAAGAATTGCAAAAGAAAATGCATGTGGATGTAAAAAAGTAAACTCCTAGCTTTAATGCTGACGCTTTAGTAATCAGCAGGTTAATGCACTGCATGTCAGTACAATCACTTCAATTGATTTGTTTGGGGAAATTGTGACAGTGAAGTTGTGTACTTTCATCAGCTGAGCTCATAAAAGTCTGCATTTGTGTCAATCAGAAGTGTAAACAAAGTTGTGTAAATATCAACAGTCGACTTGTGAGTGACGCTCCAACATAATGCGCAAAGCCTGATACGAGAAGGAATTAGTTTACTTGTGTAAGCTGGGTTGAATTCAACATCAACAAATGAACACACACACACACACACACACACACACACACACACACATTCTCTCTATTTCCCTGACACAAACGCTCCCTTTCTCACACATACACACACACAAACACAAATATGGTCTTTTTTTTCCTCTGACACGCACTCTCTTTTGCACATACACAGACATATACTGTACACATGATCTCTCTCTCTCTGGCTCTCTCTCTCTCTCTCTCTCTCTTTCTCTCTCTCTCTCTCACACACACACACACACAGAGAGAGAGAGAGAGAGAGAAACAAACACCCTGTGCTGCTATTGATAGAGTTATCCACACAAATGCTCTAACAATGCACTATCATTTCTCTTCTCATGACAACGCCTCATCATCCAGCTTAGATAGTCTGTGAGAGCACCCCCCCCCCCCCACCGCACACACACACACACACCCCTGACAGGCCTCTGATTGCCGCTTTTCCTCACAAAGAGGTTATTTTGTTTTGTCAGCTAATTCTTTTTGATGAAAATGAGCCCTCTTCTCGTCTCTTTCTTTCACTCGCTCTTTCTTCTTTCTCTCTCTGTCATTCTGGCTCTGTTTTCTCTCTCTCTTTCACTACCTCTCTTTTTTCTCTCCTGCTCAACCCCCCCCCCCAACCACCACCACCACCACCCCTTCCTCTTCTTTCTCTGTCATTCCAGTTCTATCTCTTTCACTCTGTCTCTCCTCTCTCTCTCTCACACACACTTTTTCACATTTTCTCTCGCTCCTTGTCCACTTCACCACCCCCCAACCCCCAAAACACCATTTTCATTTGAATTCTCTCTCTCTCCCTGTCCATCTCTCTCTCTCTCTCCCTCTCTCTTTCTCTCTCCCCCTCTCTCTCTGAGCTGGGATTGTCAGTGGTATCAGCAGCCAGTGCCTATTCTCATGCAGATCCTCTTCTCTAGCCTGGAGCATCCACAAAACTGCCATAGCTAAACAGCTGGCTGCATTACCATAAGAATGGGGAGGTCTCCTCTCTATTCCGCCAGCTAATTCTGAAGAAATTAGGTGATAATCACCAGCCCCCAAATAACCAAAAACAAAGTGAAACAGTCACCTTGTTTAATCAATGGATATGGAAATATAGCTTTTTGGATGCAATAGAGTAGTTTATGGGGTTTTGGACGTGCTTTTCCAATGAGGGATCGGGGGTTTAGGATATAATTCTCCCGTCTTGAGCCCAAGAACACTGAACAATGAGAGACAATGACACTGGGATTTAAATGCTCTGTACTTAGCCGTGCGTGATTTTTTTGTTTTGTTTTCTTTTTTTTTGTCTTGTTTTCGAAAGAACAAGCAATGACGCCACAGGCTTTGATTCCAGGCCCATTTTGGGATGCGCCATCTCATTCTTTTTGTGCCATCACCAAATGATAGCTTCTTAATTGCACTCATTTTCCAGGCAGTTGTCTTCAATCTATGGGATTAGATACCGCTAGATTTATTTATTTATGCTGCATTATATCCATAAATAGTGTAGCAATTACCACATAAAAGGCCCCAGTGTTTCATTATAAGCTGCATGGCAATGATCTGTGATGTTTTTATTTACCTTTAAATCTTGAGACACTGTAGCTTGTTGATTCTGCTTAGTTGTTTGTTG
>NW_027468657.1:23746387-23756387 GCF_046254945.1 Alosa pseudoharengus
AAGGCAAGAGTTGTGGCCTCTCCAAACATAATCTGCCGTCACCGGGGCTGCCGTGCGGCTTTTAATTACGACTGGTAAGTCATTTCGGGGAAATATAAATGCGTACACGCAAGCCTACACGCTGGACCCTCTCTCTTACCTGACCTCCCCCACCTCAACCCTCCACCCCCCCCCCCCTCTTCACTCTACCTCTCCCCTGAGCCTTGAGACCAGGCTACTGATCTCCACCGGTGGATGAAAGCATGAGGATACGGCTGGACTATGGAGAACAGGGGAAGATGTCATGCTGCGAGTTCTCTTTAAGGTGTGTTTTCCGGAGGTAATGTATAGACCGGCTAGTCCGGGAAACTCCTTCATGGTGTCCAGCGCTCTGTTTCTGTTTGTGAGAGTGGTCGTCTGCCTGTACTCCACACACTGGTCTCTCCCCCCACCCACCTTATTTGTCTTTTTTCCTCTGTATCAGTCAAAACATTTTTTTTTAAACACATATCCGATTTTTACATTATCTGTCCTTCCCATCAGTACAACCTCCAGATGTGCACAACTTGGGCAGCCGTGGCCCACTTGGGCAGCCGTGGCCCACTGGTTAGCACTCTGGATTTGTAACCGGAGGGTTGCCGGTTCGAGCCCCGACCAGTGGGCCGCGGCTGAAGTGCCCTTGAGCAAGGCACCTAACCCCTCACTGCTCCCCGAGCGCCGCTGCTGTTTGTGTTTCACTAATTCACTGATTGGGTTAAATGCAGAGACCAAATTTCCCTCACGGGATCAAAAAAGTATATATACTTATACTTATACTTATACTTATACTAACTCACACAGAGGGATGGCAAAACCTCGAGGCAGATTTTGGCAGTTGAGGGTGACCAGGTATGGGGTTAATTTTACTCAGGTCACTCCTCGCAGCCTTTGCTCCCCCGGAATGCTGAATTGGTGGCCCTCCGTCACTTGGACGTGCAAACGACTTCCCCTCGATTAATGAGGTGTGCGCAACCCACGGCACTACAGTTTGAACGCCATGGAAAAAAACAGGTGGGAGGTGGTAGAGAGGGGAAAAATACTCCTTTTTTTTCTTTGTTAAACGGTTGGAAAGAGCATGAGCGTGTGTTTTAGGTACACCCTCAGAGGTCGTACAGGCATCCCACAAGTACAGCGACAGGGCAACTTTCATCAGTCAGCTGAACGAGGCCTGAAGAGCCGTTAGTCATAACAAGGGCGGTCATTTCCATACAAATGCAGTTCTGCTTTGATTTTTTTTCCCTAAAAAAAGAAAGTGAGGGAGAAAGAAGTGATGGAGCTATTAGAGAGGGAAGTGGTGGTGGCAGTGTCTACCTAACACTGGAAAATTACTCAATTCATTACATGCGCAGAGTTACATTATCACCCCGCTATTTCTCCTCCTCTGTTCCACGCACGTCGATGCTATTTAAGTGCAAATGATATCGGTCCTCTTTGTGGATACACACAGACATGCACGCACACACACACACACACACACACACACACACCAGTAGATATATGGCTGGCGCGTGTGCTGGAGGTGTGTGTGCATACCTAGCAGCGGACGCGGGGAAGGTAATTACTCCTAGGTGGAAGTCAGTCCAGAGTAGACGGGGCCCACTGTGCTAGCGCAGCCCCAGAAAGGGAGCTAATGAGCTGGGGATCATGGTGGGTTTGCTGCCTGGCCCTGCACCAAGACCTCCAGGTTTTAAATAAAAAAAGACTCTCTCCCTCTCGAGCTGCAGTGGAGGTTCTGCCGCTGCCGCTCCAGAAGTCCTCTTGAGAAGTCCGATGCTCAGCGCTTCTGCAGTAGAGGCCTTATACCGCTCAAACCCGGCCTCTCAACACCAACGTCCTTTTTTACCCCCTTTCTCCATCCATGTTTTTTTTGTTCTCTTTCACCGCCATGTCACCAGAGTTTTTAACCCACACTACGGCCATGTGTGCAGCTGTGTGTGTGTGTGTGTGTGTGTGTGTGTGTGTGTGTGTGTGTGTGTGTGTGTGTGTGTGTGTGTGTGTGTGCGGGTGTGTGTTTTGTTCAGTTTACACACCTGGTTGAGTGATGTGCCAATGGAATAAAAATACTGCCCTGGTCTTCCTTCAACAGTAGTATGTGTGCAGTCTAATGAGAGTCCTCCCCCCCCCCCCACACGCCTCATTCCTCCTTGTTTTTTTTCCTGCCGTTCTTTGCCGCGCTCCTCTGGCTGCTGTACGACACATCCGTTACTCTGTGATTTTAAGAGCCCCGGGCTGATTTCTCGGGGGTGTTGAGCGCTCGGTGACGCGGTTGATGGTTTGTCAGTGGAGGGGGCAAAGGGGCGAGAGGGTATTTATGTCTTACTTCCCCCAGTTGAGAAAGGAGAGCAGGAAATGGAGAGATTGACGTGTTACATGTGAGTTAATATTTACTCGCGCACAAACACCATAAAATAAGATTAACTCCTGCTGCCTTCAACCGGGCAGCTAAAATGGCTTCCTGTTTTTTGTCAGGTGTGTGGTTGTATATTGTGTTTGATTGAATATAATGGAGAGTTATCAACAACTGAGGAGATTTTAAAAAAGGGTGTGATGGATCAATTCTATGCCTTGAGGAGGACATTATGTGACATTATGTGATTTTTTATCCTGTTATGTTTGAAAATGTAAATTGACATGTAAATTGCTGCATAACTTAGAATATAGAATAGAACAACAAACGATTGTTAAATAAATAACCTGAAGTTGTAAAAACTGTGGCAACATGTGCCTGTTTAATTCCTTTAGCAAATACAAATTCTCTCAGAGTTGAATGAAGAGCTCCCTACCCTTATGTCATCACCGACAAAGACTATAATTATCAGGGAATAATAAAAATAAAAAAACCTTGCAAAATGCAGGTGGTTTGTATGTAAATCAGAAAGCTAACAGGTGGGGATAGACTTCATTTCAGGAATAAGACTGGATGAGACTGGATGTGGATGGGGACATACAGGACTGATAATTATTTAAGACAAAAGCCAAAGGGAACTTTTCTCTGGGATGGGATTTTCTTACTTATGCTAAAACAGCACCAGGTGTGTGTGTGTGTGTGTGTGTGTGTGTACACACACTTAGATGAGACAGATTTAGCTTATTTAGGCTGGACTACCATTAGTCATAGATGTTTTGGTTTTACAATGCTGTTGCCAATAGAACATTTTAACTTTGGCCTTTAGGTCATGATGTGGTCATCTTCTTATAGGGCACAAGTGCATGATCCTCCACAAACTATCCACTGCCAGGCCCGCGCCATACTGTTTACCTCATCTGTGAGTGTGATGATGTGTCTGAATAAGATCTGTTGATAGTCACAAAAGTATCATACCATCAACATTACGTTTCACTAGTTTCAATGACTTGAAAAGCCTATATCTAAATATGTCACTGTCTGAATGTCACATTGTCTCATGTTTTTTTTATTTTTTTTATTTTAGCAATTAATGTTATGTTATTAAAGGAGAAGGTGGAGGCTAGATGTTTGCTATATAGCATATTCCCAATGTAGGCAAAAGTTAAGCAAATAGGTTAACAGCATAGGCTGCCAGCAGCAACTTTAACGGTGTGGCCAAACGCATAGGCCTACCTCTGAACCCCACCAGCTCAGCTCAGGGAGTCATCAAGCATAGGTGAGGTAAGCAGTGTGGATACATTGTCAGGACGAATAATTTCTCCATTTGCTTAGCCTTTGTGTTCTTGGGCCGCTGTGTGAGACAGCAGCTCTTAATGGTCTACAAAGTTACTGGAAATTATTACAATAAATTATTATTACGCCTACTTCAACAAATTTTTGACATTTTATCGTTTGGGGGTATTTGCCCTAAGAACTTATGAGAGGGGTGTTAATTCCTTATAGTTCTTACATGACGTGCCATATTTGATCATTTCCAAAACTGTGTAATGTTTTAATGTGTCCAATCGACCTAACTCGTGGGCACCACCGAATTATGCAACACGCCTGGGGCGACTGTGTGGGCCTTCATGCTTGGCTGTTCTTGGACGCGCCTTTAAATTTAACCACAAATTTGGGATCCTACCTCACCGTTGGCAGCCTCCTACGTGTATTCCTATGGGAAGTGTCCACGCTCCATGAAACGGGTACCTACTGCAAGCCCACTTTATCAACAGTGAGCATCAGAGGGTGTAGTAGATCCTAGAGGGAGAAAGGAGGGTTTTGTAATTCGTTGGAGCAATAGGGCCCTCTAGTGGTAGATTTAGAGAGCACAAACAACTTCACAAAATTACTTTCTTCTGTCACGATGGCTGTGATACTGTAGTAGACCTAAACGACTTCGTTTCTGAATAGTTTCCTAAATAGTAAATACAAACGTTTATACTTTTATGAAAACAACATGAGAATAATGATAATTTAACATTATTTTTATTTATTTTTTTTACCATGAACATTAAACTCTAAATCATACAAAACTGGAGGCCCAAAAGACTAGAGGGAGAGAAAGTGGCCATCACTATTAGACTTGACAGTCATCCATGGAGCTCTGAGCCGCAGCTATCTGGAGCTGATCTTCTGCCTGCCCGACTGTGGAGAGGTGAAGATTACAGCACCTGTCACTGCTCTGACAGCTCCTGCCTCAGGCTAAACGGCACTGACACCCCGGTCAAGGACTGTGCGCTAGCGGCAAAAGCACTGCCGGCTATTTTGTGCATCTGGAGCAGCTTTTGAGGAGGACGACGGAGAGCTGTCAGTTGTGAATATAGCCCCCAGGGCTCTACCACTAGTTATTAAGCTCCACTCAAAATATTTCCCTTCAAAATCAATTTTACCAGGTGACCTACTACATTGGTGATAGGCTACGTCAGGGGTGGGCAAACTTTTTGGCTCAAGGGCCACATTGGGTTTTGAAAACAACCCCCCCAGGACACACGCATAAAAAAATACATTTTTTATAGCCTATAATTTAGTATGAAAAGTATTTGCTTTAAAATATGAATTGCTTAAAAATACTGCTAATTTTATGCTGTTTAACAAATGTATAAATTGTGCACTGTCGCTTTAAGACAGTCGCTTTAATTCACATTTATTTCTCAATTATCTTCTGCCTGCTCCGCTATGGCTAGTGCTGTACCTACGGTTGGGCCCTCTCACAGTTTTTAAATGGTCAGTAGTGGGAACTACTGTTGCCTTCATGATTTCATTTTAAAACTTTCTTATAAGGAGATATCAATTATCAACAATCACAAGCCAGCTGGAACCTGCGGCTCTCTCTCCCTCTCGTGAGTGCAGACGCGTTCCCAATTAAATGGATTGCATAATGTTCACGTTAGATCTGCTGCAAAGGAGATAACTAAGAGTTAACTTAGTTTAACATGATGTTATCTCTATTTAACATGATGTTTTGACATTGACATTGTAAACGTTATCTAAGGAGAGTGAAAAGCAGTTTGCAGTAAAGCTAACCAACGTCGTCTCTATCGCAGGAAAAAAATAGCGAGCAGCCTGATAACTAAATGAAATGCTCGGCGGGCCGGATGAAAGTGCTTGGCGGGCCGGATTCGGCCCGCGGGCCGCAGTTTGCCCACCCCTGGCTACGTCCACAAGCCGTGCCTGTGTGCTTAAACAACCCCCCAAATTAGCTTCGGCTCCTCTAGCCAACTGCTTCACTTGTTCACCTGGTATAGGCTAAACTTTGCAGGTATTCAGAAGATAGACTAGGCCTAGCCTATTCTGTAAAAACTATTTAGCCTAGGCTACATATTCATCAAACAGTGTCGTCAATCGTCTCCATTATTAACGGATAGCATGGGTAGGCCTATACAAGGTCAAAACAGGCCAAGTATCAAAACAATGCTAACTATTATTACCTTACATGTTTACGCACACCTTCGGCCACTTAGCCTCTAGCTTTCTCCGTTCGTATGGATGTGGGTGACCGAGCAAGCACCCTTGGCCGAAAGCTCTAACGACAAATGTGTTTACGCGCGGGCGTCTCGTGAGTGTGCATATGTATGGGCCGCGAGGTGCATCGAGTGCCTGTTAGAAGCTGCTCTTCAGCTCGCTATTAGAATGCCTTTCATCCCTTGCCTGACAAGGGGGTTTGATCGCTGAGTACTTTGAAGGAAATGTTTTTTTTAATGTGAGGATAAAAGACGGTAGGTTGTGGTTTTGAATAGTTAATCCAGTTCAACGCAGTCTTCATTTTAGTTCTGTTGTGATGTTATATTGTTAGAGTAACACTATCAAAAAAGCCCTTACCCCCCCCCCCCCTCCTCCTCTCTCTCTCTCTCTCTCTCACACACACACACACACACAACCCCCCCCCCACACACACACACACATACACACAGGGACAGCTTTTTATTTTCTGTAATTTTGTCCCTGTCTGGGTCATCTCCTTGTTTAAATGCTTAGGCTTGTTCACAGCTTCAGACCCAACAGGGATCCAAGGATCTAAAAGCATACAAAGTTTGCTTTCTTCTGCACACACTTATGGTCAGATTTTCTTTTTTTATTATTATTGATCAAGACTATTTCGAAATAGTCTCCCCTCCTGGCACTGGATTATATAACCACTGTAGGCCTAAAATAATTCTTATTTTAATCACCAAAACTACTCATTGCACCAATAATTGTATAACATCCTTATTGCATAAATCACTAAACTTCAACCCTCAGAGAAACATTTAGTCCTCCCTCAAACAATGATTCTCAGGGCCAGAAAGTTCAAAGCTGATTGCATAAGTCCTGACACTAAATAAACTGCATTATTTTTTTACCCAAAGTAGCTTATGAAATAAAGCACAGAATAGGCACAAAGCCCTATAAAAGTAAATATTTCATGATAAAATTAGATATTTGTGATGACTGTTTGAACCACACACATAATGTTTCACAAGCTTATTGACTTTACCCGTGCGTGCCACATTTGGGCCTAGGTGTCCATGGAGACCCGGGTTCGGGTCTGTCCTGCGGTCATGTCCTGATCCCACCCTGTGTCTCTTTCTGAATTGCTTCTTCTCTCTACTGTTCTATATACTCTCAAAAACCTCAAAAATATACACTTCAAAATAGGTTGATATAGAAGTTTACGTTGCTCAGACCCTCAAGCCGTCAGTCAGTATAACACCAGTCACCACAGGCAACAGCTCGCTGCATGACTTGACAAGGTTCTGTTCTTGGTGGTAATGCTTCAGCCAGTGACTCATACTTGTACCACATGCAACCTGAAATCCCAAATGTTTCAGGTGCAAAGGCCAAAGTAAACACAACTCATTCCTTTAGCTCAGCCAGTCAGCTCTGCACTGACAGCCTTTCATGCTCCTGTCATGTTATGTGCCGCCACACCTCGTCACTCAGGTCCGATGGGACGGAGCTGGCTCCGTGGACTGTAGTGTACTGTAGCTTACACTATGAAGCCAGGCATCCACTGAACCACTTTTATATTTGTATCCCTGTATCATTTGCATTGCACTGCGTTTTACTCAACTAATGCCTGTTGTAGGCCTATGGTTTTGGTAATGAGGATAACTGACATTTATTTGCTTGATTTGTGTATTACAGTAATTAGGTGTTTTTCAGCTTTCTCAATCAGTATTTTCTTTTTTTATGTGTGTGTGTGTATCTATCTCAACTACTGGCAAGACTTTACCCTCCAAGCTCATCAGCGGGAGAGGGGTCATTGTCTACGTGTGTGTGTGTGCACACGTGCACCTGTTTGTGCACTGTTGTGTGTGTTTGTGTTCAAGAGAGAGAATGTGCAGTGTAACAGTGTGCAGCGAAGACTGAGCAAAAAGCTGGGGAAGCTATAAGCTGACATCAAGCAACCAAGCGTGTTCTGAATGAACAAAAGACAAATGTCCGGAGAACCAAATACAGTGTTTTTATTCAACAGGCTCTCTCTCCCTCCCTCTCTCTCTCTCTCCCTCTCTCTCTCTCTCCCTCCCTCTCTCTCTCTTAGTAGAGATGAGCTCATCCAGAGAGTTGAGCAGGAGGGGTGTGCTCTGATATGCAAATGACAAAGATGAGTGTCACAAGCGCCCTCTGTCACAAACATACTCACTCACAAACACACACACATACACACACACTGTAGTCCTTTACACATACAATGTGTGTGTGTGTGTGTGTGTGTGTCTGAGACAGGTGGCGCTACTCTACTGTACCCCACAGAGCCCAGACTCCTGCAGATGTTCATTCATCAAAGTCCTGCAGGCTTTTGATCTCATTTCAATCAGAGTGGTAAGGGGGAGGAGGTGGACTTGTTATTCTCTCTCTCTCTCTTTCTCTCTCTCTCTCTACACACAGTCTTTTTATTGTGTGGTTGAATGGGCGCACTGATCATTCTGTATCATTTATCTTACATAGTATAAACATTTGCGTGTGTGTGTCTGTGTCTCTATGAAAGAAAGAATGTGATTGTGTATGAGTGAGTGTGCGCTCCCTGTGTTGATCCAAGTACTTCCTGTAAATCGTCTTTATTGTGGAAAGATCCCATTTTGCACAACATTTTATTTTTATTTTAAGTAGTACATTCAATCTAACAAGAACACAACATTTTAATGAATTACTAATCAGTTTACTCTGTTTTTACAGTGATCAATCCACCTTAGAAAGAATGGCAATTATCATAGTTATAATAACATCACAAAAATAATAGAGTCTGTTTTCATAATAAACAATGTAACCCATTGTATCCCATATATAGCAATAATTATGTGTGGTAATATTCCATATTGTGTTGTATTTCCTCCCATATGCATCTATATTCCAAAAAAGTGCATTTAAGCCAAAGAAAACACAGATTTCAGAGATTGTTTTCCAGGGACATGCCAATCATAAAGAGGTTGTTGGAAGTGCAGATCACAACATTAATTTTCTATAGAATTCTGTAATATTTTCTTTTTTCCCAAAGGACTATATTGTAGGCTCGGCGTGATTTTTCCTTTTAACAAACAGTTTGTTTAATGTTCCGTATAAAACATTTCAAGAACCCAAGAGGAACGTAAACAATGTGCTTTGGCTTTGAATGGGCAGACGTTGTGCAGAGTCACATCCCTACTGAGCTAAGTGTGCCTCTAATACAGAACGTCTATTGTTTGTTTTTGAATGGGCTCAGCAACTGAAAAACTCAGAGACGCAGCAACATGGTGTCTTTGTTCCAGGGCCCCCTTGTGTGTCGCACGTTCTTACATAACACCAAGCCTCTTTCTGCAGGACACTCTCAGTCATCTTAGCTCAGTCCCCTCCTGTGTCTCTCTCTCTCTCTCTTAGGTCTCATTTCAATCAAGCCATCTTGCTGCGAAACACATCCAGTGGAGTCGACGAGTGGAATTTGGACGCAAAATAATTAGCAATAATAATTAATAATTAGTCTCCCAAGTGTTGCCCTAGTATTCCCCCCTTGTCATATTTCTCTCCCTACTTGTAAGAAAAAACTTGTAAAAAAAAAAACACACACACATTTGTATGGTATTAAAAATCGTACTATATGTGCTATTGTCACAAGCTATGATAATCTCATTTCGCCCTCTGTAGACACACGCCTATAGAGAAGAAGAGCAGGCCGGAGAGGAGTGCCAGGGGGATGCCGGCCGCCGCCACCATGAACGACCAGCCATAGTGGGCCACGGGCTGGACGTCGGGGCAGTCCAGCCCCCGGTCCTGGAGGATATAGCCGCGCATGTCCACCAGCTCCTTCCACAGCACAAACAACAATACCAGGACCAGGAAGAGACAGGCTGTAAGATGGAGAGAGAGAGAAAGAGAGAGAGAGAGAGAGAAATGTAACAGTGTCTTTGATGAATTTCCACATCCTCAGTGACAATCAGTGTTGTTATGATTCAAATTGATTAAAACTGCATTTAATTATGACTCAAGAGTCGATCACACAGATGAAGTACTGACATTCTGAGGATATACGTCCAGTTTAGGTCAGTATAGGCTTGTTAGGGCATTGAAAACAGTCACATCAGTCAATCAGTTGATCAGTAAGCAATATACCGTGATTAAATCTTTAGAAATTTTTAGAGG
>NW_027468657.1:23761387-23841387 GCF_046254945.1 Alosa pseudoharengus
TTAACTTAAGCACACCATGTCATTTGTGTCATCTTTCAAGCTGTGCTATCACTTAAATAAAGCTGTCAGTGGCACTGCGCTGAGGCAGAGGACGGGTCGGGTCCTGATAGACTGACACTGCTAGGATCATGTGTGAAGCCGTCGGTAAGTTACTGGTAGACTGACACTGCTAGGATCATGTGTGAAGCCGTCGGTAAGTTACTGGTAGACTGACACTGCTAGGATCACGTGTGAAGCCGTCGGTAAGTTACTGGTAGACTGACACTGCTAGGATCACGTGTGAAGCCGTCGGTAAGTTACTGGTAGACTGACACTGCTAGGATCACGTGTGAAGCCGTCGGTAAGTTACTGGTAGACTGACACTGCTAGTATCACGTGTGAAGCCGTCGGTAAGTTACTGGTAGACTGACACTGCTAGGATCACGTGTGAAGCCGTCGGTAAGTTACTGAGCTGTAATTACAGGGCACTGATCTATTCACCAGTCTGGCCATAAGAAAGTGGGTCACAGGCCCATAAGGCGTTGTGGAGGGCGGACGTGTGTGTGTGGTTGGGGGAAGTTGTCTGCGAATACACACACATGCACTTTCTCTCACTATGGTGTGTGATTTGATTTGTGAATGTAGGTAGTGTATCTCTCCCCATGTGTCTGTAAATAAAAGAGAGAGACAGTCTAAGTTACTAAGTTAGACAGATAATATAAAAGTTACTCCCCTGCTGTCATTTTATGGTGAGTGCATGTGTGTAGTGTATGTGTGTTTTTCTGTAGTTGTTCATACAGCCTAATCAATACCCCAGTAAACATGGCCCCACTAGTGTTGAGTCTTGTATAGTGCCTGCCTGGCACTGTCTTCTCTGCATGTACACAGAAGTTTACTCACTGAAATTGCAGGACATTATTTCATAACTGACATGTTGGTCACAAACATGGTCAGATTGGCACTTTTAGATTTAATAATATGGCAGGAGTACTGTATCTGAGCAGCAACAGCAAGTCTAACAGTGCTCAGATACACCCATAGGAATGCTAGCTAGTTCACCCACAGGAATGCTTGATTTAGAGCGCTGCCGCTAACAATTAGCATGGTTGGCTGGCCGTGGTGTGGGTCCTGGGACGCCTACTGTGGAGATGGCGTGTGAGTGATGTGTGAGAGGGTAAGTTTAGCGTTACAGTGCTCATGACAGCAGCGACTGGGAGATTTGTTTGCATGTACCTCGTCTCCGGATACCATCCAAATGCCCCCTGAGAGATTCAGATTGCCCTGATTGGCTAACATTGAGACAGGCTTTTCTGTGGCTATGTCCTGAGTCTGACTCTCTAAATAAGAAGTATCTGCCTCACAGTGAGATGTGAGTGAGTGCATTCTGCGTATGTGTGTGTGTGTATGTGTGCAATGTGCATTGGTTTGTGTATTTGTGTGTGTCTCTGTGTGTGTTGGTGTCACCCACCATTTGGATCTGCAGGAGTCATTAGGGTCTACCATCTGCAACCTGGCTGACATACTTTGCTTGCGGCCTACACCTTCTTTCTCTCTCTCTCTCTCTCTCTCTCTCTCTCTCTCTCTTTCTCTCTCTCTCTCTCTTTCTCTCTCTCTTAGTCTGTCAGTCGCCCACTGTGGGTAAGTCTCTTTAGATCACTCAAACATCCCTGGTTGTCTATGTTTATTTGTGTCATTGTGTTTGTCTGTGTCAGTGAGTTTATTCTCTGCATGTCAATGTGTATGCTGTGTGGTTGTGTGTGTGTGTGTATGTGATGTGAGGGCAGAGAGGCATTTGTTGATGTGAGAGGAAGAGGGACTTCTGCTCCTGTAACTCTGCTCCTGCCTGTCTCTCTGCAGTTGTCGTTAGCTCTGCCAGCTGTCTCAGAGCTCCACGTCTGTCATCAACACACACACACACACACACACACACACACACACACACACACACACACACACACACACACACACACACACACATACCCATACACCCACACACTGTTCCACAGGGAATGTCAACAGCTCTGAGCCCTAAATCCAAAAGGAGTGAGAGTGCACTCCTTACTGACAAATCCCAGCTCTTCAAAGGCAGAAGGCCATGCCAGTTTCCTCCCAGTTCAGATAGAACAATGACTACAAAGTAAAAAAAAACATCTACAGTATTAGTCCTAATATCCCATAGAAAACCATAGAACTGTTCATGTTATTATAAATGAAGCCAAAATACCAATCTTGGTTAGGGATTCCCTTCCACAACTGCCCACCCTCCTCTGTGATGTTGCCAATAGCAACCTAACATTCAGCTGTCTCACCTCAAATGTCCAGCAGTCAGTAGAGGGGGGGAGAGGTTGTGAATAAATTTTTGATGGGATAGTCACAGATTTATTTACAGATTTATCTTGCCTTTCTATCAGAGAGCTGTAGTGTTGGGCACAGATAGGCCTACTCTATCTTGGTATGTGTGTCTGTGACATGCATAGTTTCATTGTCACTTTCAACCAGACTGTCCACTGTGATGTTTCAAATCCATCTGCTTAAAGTGATGTTCTGAAACAGTGCTTTGCTTTATAAAAAGCTGAAACACACTACAGACAATCAAGTTCATTTGGACTGACGTTTTTGGATTGGCACCACTTATTAAGAGGTTTTCTGTATCTTTCAACTAAACAGGCCTAAACAACGACACAAGTGCTCTGTTGTTACAGTGCAAAGACAGCTTAAATGTGTAGTGTGTTGCGTGAGAGGGGGCTCAGAAGACCGGACCCCTGACAGTGCCGAGGGCCCCACTCGCGTGCCGGCCTGAGCACCAATGTAGCCACGCCGCACTGTCCCCGAATACCTGGTGTACTGTTACAGCTTATGACATAAATACAGGCAAAATAGACCATGACAGAGCTAAGAAGGCTTTTCTGACCAACTTTCACTCAAACTACCACAGCTAAAAAAATATTGCTAAGAGTTGTTTTTGGACATGTTCTTTTTCTCAAAAGCTAAGAGAGGATTACAGAAACGAACTCTTTGGAGTTTAAGGGGCTCTCTCACCTCAGAGATGTTGGTCCTAGTGGCGTTGGCGACGAGGACAGTGGGGGCAGTGGCGGCATCGGTGGTGTTAGGTGGTGTTGTTGTTGTTGTTGTTGTTGTTGTTGCTGCTGTTGTTGTTGTTGTAGTCCCCGGCAATGTGGGGTAGTGGCCGCTGCCACAGTCGTCGCTCGCCAGGAGCCAGTAATCCGTGCCGAAAGCCACGAGGAAGCAGAGCACCCCCAGCCCCCCCACGATGCCCCCGACCAAGGCAGCCACCCCGGTCTTCATGCTGTCGGATTAGGGAGTAGTAGCCGTGGGAGAGTGGTGTACAACACGAGAAAGCTGGGAAGGTTGAGGAGGGGCTGGAAGCATGGGGATGAGTGCAGGGGAGTAGAGAGGGGGGAAAGTGTGTGTGAGGTGGTGGTGGTGGTGGTAGGGGGGGGGGGGGGCAGCAGGGGTGGCATCTATTTTAGGACGCAGAGTAAGCAGAGGACTGTGAGGCCGTGGTGTGAGTTACTCAGGGTGAAGCACATACACACACACACACACACACTCTATCTATCTCTCTCTCTCTCACACACACACCAACACAGAGAGAATATACAGGCCGACAGTCTGCACTCAAATGCATGGCTTACGTGAGTAGCTTGGCTTTTGTGTTTTCTTATGCCCTGAACTTCAGACTGGACAACACACTTTCAGAGTCCACTGGATCTTAGTACCTCTGAAGCCTTTGGCATTATGGGATGTCTCCCGCCCCCCCTGCCTCTCTGTGTTTATTTATCCGGTCCATTTAGCTCCTCTGTGTCACTCCTGGAGGGGACTCAGAAAATAAATTAGACTGGAGATGCCAAGCACACACTCATACTCTCCCGCATTCTTTCACCTCTGGGGCACCAAGGCCGGGAAGTGACAGACTTAAGATGAAAGTGTTTTGGGCTGGCATCTATTTAAAGTATAAGTAGACAATGCTAAATACTCCCATTTATAGTTAACAAAAAACTCTAAAGGAATATGTCTCGCCAAATCTTCAATACACGTTGTTTGAGAAAACTGAATTATTATTGCACTTTTTTATTTAAAGGTCATGAAGTTGAAAACAATGCAATAATTCTTGAGCGAATATTTTACTGACTACATGCTGGAGGGAAGGTATACACAAACAGAGCTATTACATCTTTTGTGCCAAGGAGCATCCAGTTGTTAAATAGGTTGAATTGAGACAGGTTGATACCATCCTAAAGCATGCATACACACTTTTTTAAAATTGTATGTTTTTTGGATTTGTTTGTCATTCTATGTATCAATGTGTGAGTCTGTATAAGTGCTATTCTATGTATCAATGTGTGAGTCTGTATAAGTGTTGTC
Source organism: Alosa pseudoharengus (assembly GCF_046254945.1). Lineage (NCBI taxonomy): Eukaryota > Metazoa > Chordata > Actinopteri > Clupeiformes > Clupeidae > Alosa > Alosa pseudoharengus. The sequence goes on from NW_027468657.1 coordinate 23,765,753, forward strand.
TAGCTCTGTGTAACTTATGGCTCCCAAATGCAAGACAAACTCCCCCTTGGGGCAATAAAGGTTTCATTCATTCATTTACTCCTCCTTTTAATCTCTAAAATAAACAAAAAATGGCAGACCAGTTGGAGCCTAAACCCTGACATACAACTGCATCTTGGGAAATTATGGCTTATTTTTATTAACTACTCCAATAAATACTTTCTATTTCTGATTAAGGACCTGTCCACCACCCACAGACAGATGAATGTTATCTTGCTTTAAATTAGTTGAGAATGCTGTTTAATTTCATGTACCTATTTCTTCTCTAACATCAACACTTTTAAGCGCTGAATTCAGACAGTACCTATCTTTTGAGTTTAGCTTTACTGAATAAAGTAAAAAAATATTAAAGTAAAATATTGTTACAGTATTATACAGTCGTGGAAATAGAAACATGCTCTGATATACAATGTGTAACAATGGGAACCTCATGCTGTATTTCTAATTGAATGGGTAATGCGCAACAATCTTTGCTTCAAATGACGCAAACTCTCAAACTGACCTAACAAATCTTCAAGACACTTTGATCAATATCCAATATGTCCATCATACACTGATATGAGAACATTGCCGTTTTACTATTCCAGTGCCCAGCTCCTGTCAGATACACCATCAGTGCATAGGGTAGGGACCCACTGGTCTACACCAACTGCAGCTCAACATTGCCTCCTGCTGACAGAATTTATGTTTGGGAATAATACAAGAACACTTCTCATAACTTTGTCAGTCATTTTAATGAAATCTAATTTAGCCTTTAAAATTACCCCTCATCCCTCACCCCCTCCCACCCAAAGCCAGTGCATTCACAAAGGCACAATTCACATATTTAACCATCTTCCTTCCGTCTTGAGTGAAACATTTCGAGTCAGTCACAATCGTTTGAACATTTCGCCAAGAAGGCATTTTATATACAGACCTTTCTTATAAAACATGCAATAAAAGAATGCAGGAAAGAATCTTATATACAGACTTCTCCTCAAACATCGACAAAAGTTCATCCAGACACTACCAGCCACTGAAACCTATGTTTTTTTTTTTCTGTGTGTGTGTGTGTGTGTGTGTGTGTGTGTGTGTGTGTGTGTGTGTGTGTCTTCTTTCTTATGTGTCCTTTTCTTTGGCGACCTTGTTGCTATTTGTCTCTCTCGTTCTCCAGGATGAAGCTGAGTTTCTTGGGCACTTTGCAGGCGCTGGTGGTGGAGCTGCGGGCCAGGGAAGAACCAGGAGCCGGAGCAGCACCAGGGGCGGAGTCGGCATCTGTATGCCCATCGCGAGGCAGCTCTCCGGGGCCGTTGTGGCTGAGCAGGGCCCCTTCTAGATCCGGAAAGGATGGAGAGACGCACACTAAGGTAGGGCAATTAGGGATCAGATATGAAAATAGTTATGGAGCAAGGGGCAAGTCAGTGTATAAGTACAATGGACAATATTTAAGTATACTGAACATAGTAAAAACTTTGGTATGTTGAATATAGTAAAATGATTGGTCATAGAATCGTAGGAAATATATTAGTTGTAGCAAATATATTCACCAAGCATGTAAGATATAAGAAAATGTATTAATTATACAAATTTAATAAGAATATTAGAGAATGTTGATGATATAGACAAGAAAACATTTCATACACACTAGACACAATAAATAATTATCAAATCATTAAACAAAAGCAGGGTACGCACTACGCACATCCAAATAAAAATCAAAAGATAGATCTGCACAATGTTTGATGCTCCCATAAAATGATCGAATCACTAATACATTGCAGAGATATGAAATATTTGTCCCGCTTCCGGGCCATTATTAATCATTTTGAACCTCTGATGTAAATGATTCTGATGAAGTGACTTTCCCTCAATACCAAATAGGGTCATTTCTGAGAGGGGATCATTCTATTTCTCTCTGTGTTCTCATTCTTACAGAATGTTCAAACATGTTTGGTTGGTTTACTTTATGTGTGTGTGTGTTTGTGTTTGTGTTTGTGTGTGTGTGTGTATGGAATGGCACAGCTGCTCAATCTACTCAGTCATCACTAAGCAAGTGCATCTAATACATACTGTATCTTATCATCCGTGTACACATACAGTCCATCACAGCACACACGCTCACACACACACACACACACACATTTATAACAACACTATAATTCCACCACCTACCTGTTGACCTGGAGAGACATCTGTGGCCATCTCTGTATGTCTCATGTTCATATTCATGTTCGTACTGTAAAGCACACAAGCGCACACACACGCACACACACACACACACACACATACATGTATATATAAACAAAATCACACCTAAATGGACCAGCTCATATACACAAATGAATGTGTGTCAGTAGTGTGACCAAAAAATTAAGGATCATACAATGTACACATATTTATTTTTTTATTTCTGTGGTAAAGTGTTTTATTATTTGTGATATAGCAACCAAAAGCTTTATTATGCATTATATGCGAAGCTTTGGGTCTGAAGGTAGGGTGAGGCTGAAAGAAACCTCGTTGTCTGGGTATGTGTGTGTGTGTACATGTATGTGTGTGTGTGTGTATGTGTGTGTGTGTGTGTGTGTGTGTGTGTGTGTGTGTGTGAGTGTGTGTGCATGTACATGTGTGTGAGTGTGTGTGCGTGTGTGTGTGTGTGTGTGTGTGTGTGTGAGAGTGTGTGTGCATGTACATGTGTGTGAGTGTGTGTGCGTGTGTGTGTGTGTGTGTGTGTGCGTGTGTGTGTGCGTGTGTGTGTGTGTGTGTGTGTGTGTGTTTATACCTGAGTTGAAAGGGTGTGAGAAAGGTAGAGTGTCTGGTCTCCCAGGCTTTGAGGTTTGCACAAGGAGTGGTGTGATGTGTTGTCCATAAAGAATTCTGGAGACAGCTCGTGTCTGCTATAAGCCATCATATGCTGAGGAAACACATGGAAAGATACATTTAGCCACTTACGGCCAAGAAAGGAACATACAAAGGCCTTAAATGCACATGCATTTGCACACCCTGAAGAAGGCTGCTTGTGCCGCTACGCGTGGGTTGCTTCTCCTTATGTTTTTAAACGTTCTATGATGAATTAGCCAGTTAAATAAAGCTTTTTATATTTTTTTGAAGAAGAGTGCCTTGGACCCCCTTTTTTTCTATTTGCACATGCATTTTACTTGTGGAGTAACGGACCATAGTTGATCAGTGCTGTTACTTTTGTTAATAACTGTTAATAATTCCCTAAGGGTACGTTCAGACTTAGCGTCTTTTTCTGACAAAAGAAGTTATGCAGACCGCTTTTTCAGTATGAAAAAAAATCTGCCAGCGTTCTTGTTCCAAAAAGCAGTCGGAAGCGTTTTTTCTTAAGTGACTAACGTTACGTGTGGATTCAAAAAAAAAATGGGGTTGGCTATTGCTTTTGGTATGTTATGGTAAAGTTGTGAAGGAGTGACATTTCTGCACCCAGCATTGTACAGTAAGTCATTGCTAAAAAACAAAACTCAAATCCTAACATGTGTCCTAATCACACACGCACACACACTCACCCTTTTGTTGAAGTCATACAGATTTGTGGTGAGAATCCTCCTGATGCTGTCCATCTCCTCTGGCAGCAAAACCCGGCTCTGAGTAGTTTCCCTGTGCCCCACACACACACACACACACACAGAAATATTAATATTATTTAACATGTTTTGGGTGGGGGGGGGGGGGGGGGTGAGAGTGTGTGTTGAGTGCCTCGGTGTGTGCTGGTGTGTTGCTCACATCACACACTCCTCGTCTTTCCTCATCTCCTCTCTCTTCTGGTCACGACGCTGAAGTTTCTGGTAGAGCCTCACCAGGCTAGACTTGGGCTGCTTGTCCTGACGGACCAGGAACTTACGCAGGTACCTGTTGTTGAACTGGTCAAACCTCAAAAAAAAAAAAGAAATCATACATTTTAGTGCTTTGAGGAAGAGTGGAAAAGCACTAAATAATTGCAGTCCATTTACCACAGATATACTGTAAAGGCAGTAAAGGCTACTCTTTACCTAATTACATAATGTTAAGAGCATTCACTCTGTAAAACATTTTGTTCAAGCAATTCCCTGAAAAACAAAAAAACCATTACAATCATGAATAGCAGTTATTAACAACTTTACATTTTTTGTACGCGTCAGTTTTACAGTTAGTTGTAAAAGTTTGCCTACAGATTTAATAAGTCTAGGGCTGCCCCCTTGTGGTCATCTGAAGTAATTACATGAGAACCTGAGGCTTCAGTGAGATTAGAACGGTGGCATCAGATCGCCCAATCAGGTCATGAGTGAGACAATAAGCTGCTTCCAGGCTCAGATTAGGCCGTGTAGGGATCCATTAAATGCCGTAATAGACAAAGATGTGTCTCTGCAGCACTAATTCCTGTCCCTAGAGAGCAGTGTGTTCATAGAAAGGCGCGACGAGAGAGAAAAGAGAGAAGCCTGTTTGTTTTACAGATCTCCCATCCCCTGACAATAATCCTGTGATAGAATCACATAGATCCAGAGCCTGAAGGGCAATTCTCTGCATTCAATTACTCATCATGAAAGGAAAGGGAAATTTTTTCTTGGTATGTGAAGCTAGCCTGGATGTCTTTGTCAACTGTGAAAACCTTTTATCTCAGATGCTATAAGAGACTGTGATTTAACAAAGCTAACAATCTTGTAACGGCGTGTGAGCGGCTCTTTGAGCTCTTACTTGTCTTTCCAGTGGTGCTGACCGGTGTAGCCGACAACTTCCTCAATCCCAGTCATCAGGTGGTCCAAAACCTACGAGAAACAGAGAACAGAAAATAAAACAGAAAGTGTGTTTGGTTATGTATGTGTGTATGTGTTTGCAGGACAGAGGCAAAGTGTCTAAAACAACCTAAAACTGTGTAATAAGTCACTAACCAGCTCACATATAGACAGACAGCATACAGTACATAAAAAACATAAACATATAATATTGCATTGTCAGTGTGCTGTATATTCAGTGTAAATGTGGTGTGGGTTATGGGGGTGTGGTGTAGGGATATGAGGGTGTGGGTTATGGGGGTGGGGGTGTGGTGTAGGGATATGAGGGTGTGGGTTATGGGGGTGTGGTGTAGGGATATGAGGGTGTGGGTTATGGGGGTGTGGTGTAGGGATATGAGGGTGTGGGTTATGGGGGTGTGGTGTAGGTATGGGTTCGGACAAATATTTTGAAATGATACTCGGGTTCAGACACATCGGAACGAAATGCATTGGACGTTTTATGGGGGTGTGGTGTGGGGGTATGGGGTGTGGTGTGGGGTGTGGGTATGTGGGTGTGGTGTGGGGGTATTGGGTGTGGGTATGTGGGTGTGGTGTGGGGGTATGGGGTGTGGGTATGTGGGTGTGGGTGTGGGGGTATGGGGTGTGGGTATGTGGGTGTGGTCACTCACTCTGCAGTGTATCTCCTCCCCCAGTGAGGGAAGATCTAGATCACTCCTCTTCCTCACCTCCAGCAGTTCCACAAGAGGCTTAATAGTCATACCCTAATACACACACACACACACACACACATACACACACACACACACGCAGGGATAGAAAGAGGGAGAGAGAGTGGAGGGGGCATGCATGCATACGCACACACACACACATGCACAAATGGACAATCAGATTACCCAAAGATACAACCTCAACAAATCCACACACACACACACACACACACAGGCACGTACAAATGCACAATCAGATTACCTAAAGACACACCCTCTCTAATTTCCAAAACAGACTCTCTTCCTCACTCACACGCAGGTATGCACGTCTGTTAACACTAGGCAACGCACAATCAGATTATCTCCCTGCTGGCTGAGATGTAGTTTTAAGCATATAATAATAGCCTCTCTCCCTATGAATGCCTTTGAATGCAACTGAAATGGTCCGAATGAAGAAAACGTGAAAATGGTTCACCAGCACAAACACGGTGAAGAGGATGACGGTGATGGTGGTTGTTATGAGAAGCTTCTTCATGGGAAAGTCGTCCATGAGGAACACCAGAGAGAAACAGATTGCCCCTCGCAGGCCACCGTAGGCGATGATGAACTGGTCCCTGAACGTCACAGTGTTGCGGCGCACCTTGTTGATCACGGCTGTCAGGAGCAGCACACCTGAAATAGAGAAGGGCAGGTGAGAAAGAAGACAACAGTTTTCAAAAGCCTTGACAATGTACGGTACTGTACAAACTCAGTGAGCACAACCTGGAGAAACAAACACAGACCTGGCTCCCTAGAGAGGCCAAGTTGTGCCCTCTCTGCAACTACAGTGCAGTTGAAACAGAGCTCCATTTCCTCACTGAGTGCTGGCATTATACAGACGTCAGAAACAGCACTAGGAAATGCAAAATATGTATCAGCATGTAATGTCATCAAATTATATTACATTAATGTAACATCATCAAAGAAGATAAAAAAAAAAAATTATCATCAAAAATTAATTATCATCACTATGACTTTTTTTCAAATGCGTTGGCAATTTTGTAAACTGAACAGTCATACCTATTAGGCACATTAGACAGGTATGACTGAGGCAGAGAGAGTGAAACATGAGGAACATGCAAAAACATTTTTTTTTGCATGTATAATATATAACAGAGACAACAAAGTGGGAAAGTTTTCTGATTAGGTAATACAGTTTTCTGATTAGGTAATACAGTCACACTGTGTGTGTACTGCTGGCTACTGGATTTCACAGCACAAGAAAGCCCCTGAGCTATTTCTCTGTTTAGTGACTATGTCCATATTAGCTCTGAGGATGTAGAGGGGCAATTCCACACAAAACTGTCACGTCCTAAATGCCATGGTATTTGTATGATGCGAATGAGTATGTGAAAAGTTTTTCATGTAAGTTCTACAACCAAGAAGAGTGAATGCTCAAATTTCAAGTAATCATCATTCACATCATACCATACCATGTCATTGTGTTGGTGTTATGGACGTGACAGTTTGCGTGGAATTGCCCAGACAGCTGTGTTGGTATGGGGGTGCATATCTGTAAATAATACTATTCTCATGTACTTTACGTCTGGTTAGAAACTGTGTTCTATAGGCTTTGCACATGTCAGGGTTCCCACTGTAAGTGAAATGTTATTTTCCTGACAAAATAACCTGAATTTCCATGACCTAGCTTTATTATACCTACCTTTACTATATAATGAAGTGTACAATACCGACAAAAGATTTCAGAACAGTCATGTGGCGTTTTACTTTTTTAGAGTGGGAGATGAATAAATGGGCATTGAATAAACTAAGTTGGGCTTACCACAACTACTCAAGCAAGCAGTAAAGCTAATAACCAGATATACACCAATTCTGAGTGGAAATATATTTGTATTAATGTATTTTGCCATGTACATTTTAAACTGCTCACTGATATTCCATGACTTTGCCCCCAAATGATAAAATTCCCTAACTTTCCATGTCTTGAATAGACTTTCCAAAATTCCAGAAATTCCAGGACCCTTGGGAGCCCTGGCATGTACTCTGTACAATGACTGGATCTAAATACAATTGTAACAAAATTCAATGAATTCACACACACACACAGTTCTGTGTAAGAATGTGAGAAGGCAAGAACACTGAGAAGTGTGGAGGCACGTAGAGGACAAAGAAACAGGGGACCAGTAACAGCGGGGAGAAGATAAGAGCTGGGACGCGTCCAGTCAGAGAAGGAACTTGCCACCGGCCCTCTTACACACCCACAGCGCGCCAGGCCAGGCAGAGGAAGAGCGTGCCGGTGACGAAGGGCCAGTTCCACATGTGCTTGTCCTGGATGGTGGACACGCCGAGGAAGATGAAGATGAGCGTCTCGCTCACGCTGCTCCACATCTTCAGGAAGTACTTGATGGTCGTGTGCGACTTCTCTGAGATGTTGGCCTCCACGTACTGCTTCATGCTCACCGCGCAAGACATGATACTGCACATGCAAAGGCACAGAAGAACAAGACACAACAATTTCCCTTTAGTCTTTCTATTCTTATAATGACCGTTAGATAGGTTACTTTATACAGTACATCCACAAAGTGAAATGTTAAAGGAGAAATCCGGCGAGTTTTTTTCATATAGATCTCCATTTCTCGAGGTCACCTCTCCGTTTCTCGAGGTCACAGTTGACCACAATCGGTTTTACCTAGCTCGAGTTGCAACAGCCAGCAGCTACAGAGCTACACTCTGGGGGCATGTCCGTGAGCTCCCATTTACATGCCCACAAAGTGTAGCGCTGTAGCTGCCTGGCTGCATTAGCTGCTGGCTGTAGCAACTTAAGCTAGGTAAAACCGATTGTTTTTTGTACCGACAGAATTTGGTGACCTCAAGAAGCAGAGATCTATGTGAAAACTCGCCGGATTTCTCCTTTAAGTATTACAGCAGCAATTGGCATAGGTCTTACAAATACACATAACTTACACACACACACACACACACACACACACAAATAGACACAAGGTACAATTAAACTCTGTATTAATATTGTAGGTTGCCTATCACTCAACAATCTCAAAAGAAGTGCAAGCCAGCAGCTAATGCAGCCAGGCAGATACAGCGCTACACTTTGTGGGCATGTAAATGGGCATGAAAACCAACATTTATATATCCTACTAAATTATTTTGGGGGGCTTTTATGCCTTCAATTTGACAGGACAGCAAAGAGAGTGACATGAAGCGACGGGAGAAAGAGATGGGGTGGGATGACCCGGCCTGGACACAAACCCGGGTCCCCGTGGGCACGCAGACCTGAATAGGGCCGGTGGTAACATAGCATAGTGGTTAAGGAGCTCGGCTAGCATGTAGTAGCCTGAAAAGTTGTGGGTTCAATTCCCAGCTTCCACCGCTTACCGCCCTTGAGCAAGACTCTTAAGTTGCTCCGATGACAAGTAGTCCCTTTTGTTTGTAAAGCAATGGCAAAATAAACTATTCTATTCTATTCTATTATAATGGAATTGACATATGTAAGTCATTTTGGATGAAAAGTGTCTGCTAAATGATTAAATGTGATTAAATGTGATGAATATGGCACGGGTGACGCAAACAGCTGGGCCACAGCGCCCCCTGGGTTTACACATTCTTAAAGAAAACTACACTGAGGAAGAAAGGGAAATTGTTTCCTGCATTTAACTAAATCTTTCCCTATCATCCACAACAATTGCTCAACCACACACATCGCCAAGGCAGCCAACCATAACTCACGCCATGATTCCGGAGATGTGCAGCATCTCGGAGGTGAGGTAGGACAGGTAGCTGAAGAGGAAGACGAAGAGCGGCGCGATGACTTGTGCGCGGGCAGTGAAGCGGGTGACCAGCGCCGCCACCAGGCCGAAGAAGACGCCCACCACCACGCCGCCTGCGCCCACCAGCAGCACCTGGAAGGCCCCCACCAGCACGTCCATGCTGCTCAGAGACGGCATGCGCAGGAACGACTCAAACAGCTTATACGTCACCTGGGAGAGGAGGAGTGGACGTCAAGGGAGAAGATATAAGAACTGAGACATCAGGGGTCAGATGAGGGGTCCATTTCTGTGATCAAAATGATGAAGGAATGATACTAGTCCACACACACACACACATAACTTAAACTGCTCAGGTCCTTCAAAAAATGCACATTCCAATCAGAGCAGGTTAGCAAACCATTTTCTTTGGATCAACCCACATCTCACCTGCTGAAGCAAATTTTTTGTCTACATTAATCTCAATGGAATATATGCCCTCAGCCTTCCAGTGGAGCATCAGCTGTACAGTACACAGACTTGGTTGGGTGTTGCATCTAGTGAATGGGCATGTCATAATGCTGATATATGCGTGTGTCAAAGACATTCAGTGTTTGAGTGAACACCAAAGGAGCAGAATATAACAGAAGATGCCATTACAACCAAGATACTCCACTGAAAATATATTGCTAGCTGAAACACCTTCCTTGGCATATAGTCAGAGACTCAACACAAAACCCTCACTCCCTTACCACGGCGACTGCATCATTGAGCAGTGATTCTCCAAACACTAGGATGTGCAGCTGCTCGTTGACATGTATCTCCTCGAACACGGACAGCACGGCCACAGGGTCGACGGCGGCGATCAGGCTGCCGAACTGCAGACAGTGGAACAGCGAGAGGCCCTGCAGCGCCTCGCCGGGCACCACCAGGCACAGGCCGCGCAGCGAGAACCCGATGCCCAGCGCGTTCCACATCGTGCCGACCACAGCGTACAGCAGGATGGTGCCCAGGTTCTCGAAGAACAGCCTTCCCGGCAGGAAGTAGCCAGCGTCCAGCACGATTGGCGGCAACAGGAACAGGAAGAAGGCGTCAGCACTCAGGGTGGGTGGGGGCGTGTGGCGGACACCGTAGATGGCCCCGCCCACCAGCAGGCCCACCACGATGAGCAGGCAGCTCTCGGGCATGACGGCGGGGAGACGCCCTGACCAGTGGAACGCTGGGGAAAAAACACAACTGTTTCCTCTCATTTGTTGACTATGTACTGTATGAAATAGCAGGTTCTGATTTGTTGTTTATGTTTAGAACAGGAAATGTTCATTCTGGTATTATAGGATGTTCCATAATTCCTGGTCACCATTTTACACTTGGCTCTGGGAAGTCACTGGGAATCATTATGAGACCATATGATCAGTGGAACCCTGGGTAAGAAGGCAATATTTATCCCATTTGTTGTCCATGTGCTGTCAGGTTACAATTTTTGACAGGTCACCGGATTTAGGCCATTATAATTCATCACAATCACTGATTTTGGCATACAATGCATCTTAGTCACTTTCATATTATGTCTCACAAAAAAACAACTCTTTATTACGATACTAAGGAGGAAAGTATGAAATGAAAGTATTTTCATTTGAAAATGATCTTGACTATGTACTCCAGTTTCCATACAAGCTATACTTTAAGGAGCCGTATGTAAGAAAAATATTTCAATTAATCATAAAATGGCCTGGTATTTCACTAGACATGAAGAAATCATGTTCATTTCAAATACTTATATCACTGACAACAGTAGTCCGGCCAGGATATTGTCATTTAAAAAGTGAAGTTGCAGCCCTCAACTGATGTTGATGTTGTGTTTTGTCATGTCATGTTGTGTTTTGGCCTGATGCGCCACCCTCCACCTATTTACTAATCACGAAGTCAGTAGTGTTTCGCCATCCGGGTCGGCAACCTCAAGTCAGGGGGGAGGGGGAGGGGATACACCGCTCTTCAGTATTTTGAAAGTGATTGCAGTACCAGTTTTGGCCACAATCTTACATATGGTTCCTTTAAAAATAACTAGATGTACGGTGAGTACAAAATATGACCGCCACTCAATCCTGTACATCCATTCCGCGAAAATAAATCACATTAACTTAATCAATTTATCTCCATCTTCTACTCCATCCCCCACTCTTAAAACTTTTGTGTATGCTTGTTTGGCATGTGTGCTTGCGGGCCGCAGAGAAAGTAGCCTACTGGTGCTGCAAAGGTGAATAGATTTGTAGCACTTGCCAAAAAATTTGTAGCATTGTTATAAAACCTTTAAAATCTCTAAACAATCACAAGTAGGGCAGTTCATCAGTCCATCCATTGTAACTGGACTGATGAAAGGTACATCTGTAGGCTACATTGTATTTGGGAAAAGCAGAAGGTAGCAGTATAATGTATTTATTTATTTATGTATTTATTTATTATTAAACAAAACAATCCCTGTCAGATCCATGCAGTTTTCAACAGCTATCAAGAAGAGAGGTGATGTCATTTTGTGAATGTTTCTTTTTCTACATATGCAAGAGTTTAGTCATCTAGTTCATATGATATTCAACTTAATTGTCAATGCACAAATTAAATACCAGTAGTCTAAAACAAAATGCCGTTTTACCCAGTGGTCCAAATAACTGACATGTCCAAAAGGGCCTTCATGAAATGCGTCTCTAGATAACCGAGGTGAAGTTAGTTTGATATTTGATATTCGGATAAAAAAAATGTATGCGGCCGGTTTCACCCCGTGTTTGCAGACAATGTACAAACAGATGACCTGTCTACTTGCTCCCAGCCGACCTTAGGGACCGTCTAAAAAGTACCTTCTGAATTACCTTCATAGTCTTTTTTGTCAATAGCTTTGACATCATGTGACCTAGTGACTCCAAACCATACAAAACACAGAGCCATTTTCTTCAACCCAATAAAATACAAATGACAAAATACTATTTTGTATTTGAAATACAAATACATATTACATGTTTCAGAAATACTACCCATCCCTGAGAACAGGCAGATTAGCCTACGTCTTTATAGTTGACCATATGATGACCTACTTAGGTTAATACTGTATTTCACCAGTTAGGGCACCAAAATGGCCAGCAGCGGCACTGTGTAGTCTATCTTGACAAGTTTTGGGTTACAGTAACAATATACAGGTAGTGGGCTCTCTGTTGATTTTAATGAGTAGGCCTAAGCCTAAAGTTACAGCATTTCTATCACAATTGACCAGACTTCGACCTTTTGTCTGCTTTTAACAAAATTCTGGCTATGATTGTTCCTTGTATTGCATCATGAGCCATCGCTGCGCCTATTGCATTCTACTGTTGTTAGCCTTAAGCCTAGCTCAGTCATTATGTTATACCACATTGCCCTCCATTAGAAGGAATGAGCTGCATTGAGCATTATAAACTGCATTTAGAATTCCAAATCCATATTTCTAGATATTTTGGTAAAAGTAACTTAAAAGTAATACAATAGTAGTGTAATGCCTTACAATTCAGAGACAGTAATATTATAAGGTCAAATTACTTTGAAATGACAGTAATAAGTAATACATAATACATTACGATTTTGAAGTAACTTGCCCAACACTGCCCCTGGCACTTTAATTTCTTTACACCATGGCTTGTTAGTTCTCCCCCATTTCCAACAGCCGCCCATCTCCATTTATTTTTTAACTTTTGACACCTGCCTTCCTTTAGCAACAACGCATCCATGACAGCTAGTGGCCTTGCCAAATAGACGCACACAAATGACGCTAATATGCGAGGTTCTGGTAGGCCTACTGGTTATGGTTTTGTGCTATAAATTAATAATATTTTATAGCAAAGTTTTAAGTTGACTATTTTGATTGCATGGTTATTTTTTGTCAACATACACTCACAACCTACTGTCGTTAAAAGTGAGGCCTAAGCAAAATAGGCTACAAGGCTGTCTGTGCGTCACAAACACGACTGACCCCCTTACTAAAAATTTCGCGATGTTGACAATATCATTATTATTTTATGTTAACATGCTCAGTCAAAACCTTCCGTCGCAAATTGTGAAAAACATTGTTGTACATGTCATAACAGACGGGATAATACATTGCATACGGTTTACATTGCGTCGCTTTACACATAATGTTAGTTGCATTGATTAAAAACTGTAACAATAATAGTAGCCTACATGGGGTGGCATAGCAGGCTATCTGTTCAAGTCATAGGTGACACCCAAAATGAATGACCTCCCCTGACAAGAGTTCGCGATAGTAAGTAAGAAATTGTCTACATTGATGCACGGAAAGAACACAGCCTACGCTTCTTCTCCGAATTCGCACATAGAGCTCACAATATCATATCCAAAAAAGTTAAACGGATTGGCCAACCTCATCAGCTTTCTCGATTGTGTCACTATAATCCAACTTTTAGACCGTTATTAGTCCTCCATACGTGTTCTTTTTTTTTAAGCAAACGCCCCAGTGGGGTGTACTACGAATCTCGATTAGTGGGTTAGCGAGGTATGTTGCGCTCAAAGCTAGGGTATGCTGTGACACGAAAATGGATTTGTTTTAGTGTCGCTATATCACCATGGTATCTTATGCTGTCAACCAAACCTGAGGGGTATTTCACAAAACCTAGATAAGGGATTAAGCTGGGATTTTTAGGTTATCCTGGATGAATTTAGCCTTGACTTGGTTTCACAAAAGAGATGGCACATAAGTTACCATGGGGATTTATTCTCTGCACCTAGCCAAGCCAAGCTAAGTTAATTCTAATGGTAATTATGTCGTCTTATTGGTTCAGCTAGCTGTCATTCACATCAGACCTCCGTGCTAATTTTTAAGGAGCTTTATTCCATTTATAAACTATTTGCTAAATGTATTTGCTCGCAAAACAAAACAGATTGTCTGCCTACTACCATATAGTTATTATTTTAATTGTGATAGCCTTATAATTATTAACATAGGCCTAGGTACTCTTTGTTTGCTTATTTTATTGATAGACGTTTGATGAATAGCCTACTGTAGTTGATTGGAAGTGGAGGGGCAAGTTCTCGGAGGTATTTTCAACTATAATATTAAGGTATATCATGCATCTTTGCAGAGGCAATCGCTTTCTTAATGACGTTGCGTTCCGAGACAAGAAAGCACTCACACGTGGGTGCATACGTACATTTGCATTCAGTTGGTCTACCACGCCTACTCCCGCTGTTTTACAGAAATAGCCATGATTCCCCATTCCAAAAATGACAACTTTACTTCATTGTTAGTCTATATCAAAAGTGGTTGTTCACTTTGTGTGAATGACGCTATTTTCCGCGTCTTTTTTATTCCAACCGTGAGCATTTTGGAGCAGAAACGAGAACGCGCACACATCCTGAATTACTTTCATCTGGCTTGACATAGTTGCTCCTACTCATCTTGGATTGGCGTTAGGGAAACGAGTTTAGCTAGGATGACCAGACAACGCTATGTCAAACCTCGCTTTATCACTTATCTTGGATGTCTTAATTCTGCCTTTGTGAAATACCCCTCTGGTCGGGAGGAGGTTATGTGCTAACCTAGCGTTCATGGGCTTCGGAAAAACCTTTCTCCGAGTGAAAACATCATCATTCCGCATCATTCACGTCACTTAATGTGTGAGTCAGAGGCAAGGGGGCAGGCGAATTCCCGGAAGTAGAAGAATCGACGTAGGCTGGAGGGACCACCTCTCTGCTAACTCCCATAGAAGTCCATTCATTGTAGGATTTTTTTGAAATACCATAACTTCATATAACATATATCCTGTGTCGATATTGTAGCTTCTGTGTAATCCACATAAACACTACAAAGGCAAAACAGACTCCACTACCTCGTCCGTAACGTTGGTTACCCGTAAGAAGAACGGTTAGCTTGTTCGGTTGGAGGGAAGCTAGCTTTGGCGTAATCTCTCTTTCGCGCCGTAGGGAGATAACCGTATTGTTTGGATAAGAAGCTCAGTCCACCTTACTGTCTGACGGTAACTCATAAGCAAAACCTAGCATACACGACCGTATGTTAAGGTAAAGCATTACACACAGGGAACCTAATAATAATAAAAAAGTAAACCTATTTTTTTTTAAAAAGGGCACTAATCATTTCAGAGGTTTTCGATGGATTGACCGTAGGTCGGAAAAGTGGAAAGAAGATTAGCTTCAAGGCTATAACTTTGTTTTGTTTTAGCATGACTGTTTTTGAAGATGATCATGTGTGGTAGCTTCAACATTAACTCGACTTGGTGAGGATGATAATACATAAATAAATGTTTAACTTTGATGACTTTGAAGGCGAAGGAAGTGTGAGAAGAATTTCTGTGTATCTATCATATGAGTTACAAGATTCAGTTCGATGGCTAACGTCACAAAGTTAAGTGTGAGTCTGCGCAGTACTGGGGGGACCAACTGAAAAATCGTTCTATTTGACTCAGTGCCCTCCCATTGAAAACGACGGAGTCTGTTCGTCCATTTCTTTTACTGTCTATGGTCAGAGGTCGGAAACTGGGGCTAGATTTTGCTAACAGAGTTGCCCAGTTAGGGGCTCGTCATCACTTTTGTCGTCACGTTGTAGTTCGTTTGTAGTCCATGTGGCCTTTCATGTCCAACAGTTTTAATGTGAACTTGGGAATTTGCCGTTTTTGTCACTTGAAAGCTGCATATCTTTCTTTCACGAGCATCTTACACTATATTTTAAGCAAATACAGTTGTTTGTTTAGGATTAGTGAGTGTATGTTTTACCCTTTGTTGTGGCATCCGTGTTTGTCACACATTCCGATGGCAAAGCACTTGAACACTTGCTGTCGGAAAAACAAAGTAGCCATGGGGGCGGTCCTTGTCATTCCGAGGTGCTCTGAATGCACCCTAAGTTATAGCTCAAATCGTGTAATCTACCGCCCACTGACCAATCGATTGTCTTAAAAACAAAGTTATCTCACGTGTAGAATTCTGTCATATATCTTACAGATGGAGCTCCGCCTCTACTAACATTTTGGATCTCGAATGCGCTTTAATAGTGCTGTGCGTGCAAATATCCCACTATGGACGTGCATACCATACAACAACTGATGACAATTGATTTATTTGATGTTATAGGTTAGACACAAAAAATGACCGCAGTGTAGATTAAGCTATCGCTCATGAATGCGGAAGTAATTGTTTTTAAATAGAGGCGGTCTTGTGCGTCTCCACGTTACACGATTGGCCAAAGTCATCCCAACAACGAGAACGCGCACAGATCTGAGCTGAAAGCCTAGTTTGACAAATATATCACATAACTGCAATTGTAGTATCACTTAATGTATACCCCTGAGTCAAGGCTTTGTCAAGCCTCGATATGTCTACATAGCCTAGATATGTCTAACGTGCTTCGTAGTATACCCAGCAGGCCAATGAGACAAGCGTGTAGCTACAACATAAACAAAGAGGAACTCATGGCTGAGGTAGGCTATCTTCTTGAGCGGTCACTGATTGAGACACAGAAAGTTCTCAAGAACACTATTAGGTCTTTAAACATTTACCATCACACACATTAATTCATCGGACCTAATATTTGTAGTTGCCTTAAAAAAAGGAAAAGAAAAGGTGATAGTCCCCCCCCCCTCCTATTTTTTTTCTCATCGGATCTGCATCGATCTCAAATATTAGAATAATATTAGAAAATATTTCTAAAATCAAATTGACGGAAATCCGTCGTACGACGGAGAACTTTAATCCTTGCTAATTTAAAAAAAAAACTGGGTTCATAATCCACAATGCAGGTTGACAGAAATCCTGAGGACCAGTAGGTGGCGAACATGAGCTTGAATAATACTGACCAAATGTACATGAAGAAAAAGTTAGACCACATGGGAGAGGAGTTGAATTAACAGTTGTTGATGATGGGGCGGTTCAAACGTGGCCATAAAAACAAAGAGAAAGACCTCTGGCGAGAGGCAGGAGGAAGAGACAATGTCGTCAAATTCACAAATTTGGTGAGAATGTCTCAGCAGAACAGTGGTCCTCTGTGACACTTGCTCTATTTAAGAAAGACAAGAAAAACCTTCAAAAGTGGTTGAAGGTCATTTGGCAACAGGACCGGCCAGGAGTCCGCACTGATGTGTTGCAAACAGGTAGATTCCCAACTAAAATGTATGTTGTAGGTAGAATTGTAACTGTCTAAGACTGTGATGCTACTGTAGCTAACGGCTAGGTGCAGGTGGTGATGCTTCAGTATAGACTATTTCTAGCTGTTTAGATCAGTGGGGGATGCCTTCTAGCACTGTCAAATTGTCTGAGCAGTTAACACTCCAAAAAGGAAACATTTTAGGGGGAAAAAATACTTGAACCAGACTTTAAACCTTTTGAGAACATCAACAAAGTACAAAAATCCTCATGCTAGACAAATTAACTGCTGTTAAGGGCCCATCCACCCTTCCAATGTGGCACCTTAAGCCTACTGTATACCATATAATTGAGCTAGAGTAAATGAAAGAACTACTTGAGACCAGAGATTAAGTCATATTTTTGTAGTCAATATGAATTACTTTAAGACAGATATTCTTCTCTAAATTCCAAACTGATATGCCAGATTTAGGAGACATGGAAGGTTCTAAAATAATTCCAATTCTCCTTGCTGAACATCCTTCTGCTGCCCTGTCAGCCAATATGTTTTAAAATGTCATAATCTGAGGGAAGCAACATGGGTTTGTAAAACACACCTATTACTGTTCTTTACTGATTTTGTGTGATACTACTACTTATGTTTGAATGAATGATTTATTGGTCATTCGTCATAACCAAAGGTTAGGGGCAGAATCCTCTGCTATATACAATTTTCTTTTCATGGCACAGACCAAAATGTGTTAGTTCCATTGTTTCATTGTGCTGTTCTGTTGTGAATTTTTCACCATAAATCAATAGAATCACATTCATTTCAGTAGGAAAACTACTTAAGAGTAGTTGTAGTAGTGTGCATCCCCACCGGTGAGATGCAGGGCAAATGGAACTAGAACTCAAAAAGAATGAAATGCCCGCAGTCTGCTAAAAACTCCCATACATTTATTATGTGCTGCAACATTTCGACCCAGCTGGGTCTTCCTCAGGCAAAACCTTTGCCTGAGGAAGACCCAGCCAGGTTGAAACGTTACAGCACATAATAAATGTACTGTATGGGACTTTTTAGCAGACTGCGGGCATTTCATTTTTTTTGAAAACTACTTAAAGGACAATTCCGGTGCAAAATGAACCTAGGGGTTAATAACACATGTGTACCGAGTTCGACCGTTCGCTGGGATGTATTTTCATGCTAGTCGAATGTGACCAGTTTTATTGCAAACCGCTTATTAGCGTTTAACGCTAGCCTTCGGGGCACACGTACAGTAGAAAGAAATCGCTATACCACTAACAAGGCTCAAAATAGCACCACACTTACACAGGAGCATAATGAGGGTCTCTACATGTAAACCAAAGCATTGAGAACTTTGTAAGTGTACAGGCAGTTTATTAAAAAGAAACACATTACCGTTCACCGTTGAATTTCTACACCAGGCGCGTAACTGAAGCGTTCCGTTCGCAACGCGTAAAATCAATATTAGATGAATGGTCTATTTTTTTCGAATGTACATCCCACTGTCCCGTCTGGTGTAGCTACTTCCATTGATTAAAATGGAAGCTAATTTTGGTAACAGACGCAATGCGAACGGAACGCTTCAGTTACACGCCTGGTGTAGCTTAGCCCTTACATCTTCCATTTTATAGTGTGTCACCTGGGTAACATAGGTACACCTTTTTTTCATAATTGTTTGAGACCTAAGTGTGTGGGCCCTGGTTGAATTGACATGTTATGACCCATGAATAACACTACTTGAATTTCTGTTTGGATATCATCATATTAAGGGAGAGAAGGCAATGAGAGAGAGACAGGTAATACAGACGTCAAGGTTCAGACACATAAAGGGACAACACAGACACCACCAACAGTTAAATGAGCCAGGGCAAGTGACGGTGAAGACGGACAAAACTCTGAGACAAAGACAAGGGAGAGAGAAGTACAAAGAGTGAAGTCCAGTGAAGAAAGTGATGGCACAACTGAAGGGAGCGAACCACAGTTCAATACATCCATACAAAGCTCTGTACCAAATGAAGAAGACAGAGAAAGTTTACTAGATGAGACAGAGGATGACAGTTAAGGTTCAGAAATAAGTGGGAAGGAAACAAAGACGGGGGGCAGAAAGACAAAAGGGAGAAAAGCACACAAAACCAAATGATAAAGACACGTACAGGACGTTGAGCAATTGCTATTATGAATTGTTGAAAAACACACCTGTGGAAGAAATCATGGCGGGTAATTTAACCAGAAGCCTTACAAAGGATGTTTTTAAAAAAATATCTTCCGAAATCAGATCTGTAGCCAGGCTTCACAATGATGAATTGTTCGAGCTAATGCTCACTCAGAGAATAATACGAGAGAGTGGTAGACATGCGTCATCAAATGGATATCTACAGATTGTTCAGATTGACCCTCTTGCGATCCACCTATATACAGATGCAGGCCTGCAAATTTTGGCGGAACATTTGAGAGGATCCATGCCCACTACCCTCTACCTTGATGCAACTGGTGGGATAGTTCAGAAAGTCCCCAATCAGGCCAAAAGGGTGCTATATTATGCCCTGGTTCTGCCTGGAATGGGCAAGGACAAGCCGCCTTTGCCAGTCGCGGAGCTTGTTACTAACAGCCATAGTGTTCCATCACTATCTCACTGGCTTATGGAGTTCAAGAGGAGGCTGTTTTTATTTTAGAAAAATTGCACAAATAGAGACTTATTACAGCTGGGCGTTGATGAACAGTGTGCTCATCTCTTTTAACCAAGAGGATGTCTCTGCATACCTTTGCAGAGCATTCCAGATTGTCTCGGGACAAAGCAAAGACACTCCAAATTTCACAGTGCTCCATTTGTGCTCTACACATATACTAAAGGCAGTCTCCCAGGCCTTTGGGAGAACAACCAATGACAGAGGCATAAAGGAGTATGCAACATACAGTTTTGCATACCTGCTTAACTGTACAAACATGCCAGAAGCCCTTGAGGTTTTCTATCACATGTGTGTGCTGTTTGATGCAGAACAGGCAACAGACTCAGTCAACATCAGTGAGAGATACCTGGATGATTGCATTTTGAAGAGTCGAGACATGGATATTGAAGAAACACAAGAGAGGGGCAGGACCAGTGATTCCAGTGACCCTACCAAGGGTATTCTTGCAAGGTCCCCATTCACTCAGGCTTTTGACTTAAGAAGGGAGCAAGCCACATGCGATGTCATGTCTGACGAAGCGGCAGAAAAAAACAACCACTACCACTGCCCAGGGATAATTAATGTCTTGCTTAAGACATACATGGGGATCTTTCCCTTATGGAGTGGTATACTTCTTGGTGATCTGTCAAGGCACTGTCAAAGATCTGTCACAAGAGGAACATGCAAAACGCGGGAAACCAACTGCCATGTTGAACTATGGTTTGGGTTGGTGAAACACAACATCTTGTGCAAAAAGAAATACCTTAGACCTGCAGAGTTTGTTTCAAAAATGTTTGCGTCAGTGCAGGGAAGGTATGTTTAACATATCATTCAACATAGCCTGCCAATAGAAATATTGGATAAAAACCTTCACAGCTCTGTTAAGCCAGAAGATGACTCAGAAGAGCAGTGGTGTAAGAGGGACACCTCTTCTGGCAGCTCAAAGGCGAAATATAAATATTTCAATCCTCCAAGAAATCTTCCAAATCCCAAGACCAAGACCAAGAGGAAAATGAAAGTGGAGCAGAATCAACGGGTTGAAGATGCACATGTAAGTAATGTTACGTTTTTTAAGGTGTAAGATAAAGGACATGAAATAGATGAGTACGTATATGTTAATTGTTGCCCTAGGCAGAGACAATGACGATGCAATATAATTACTGGAGTTTTATAGCAGCTCACATTCACATCACAGACACATAGATCATAGACCCTAATTGCTGCATGGATTTCAATGTTAATCCTGACTTTCAGTTAACCTTGCTGTGGAAAAAGAGGGCAACAGAGGTGATTGTTGCAGTACTTCCATCACAAGTGAAGGGTCGGAGCATCTTCATCCACCATCCACCTTCAAGCACACACACACACGCAAGGGTGCCTTAGAACCTCCACCGCACACACACACACACACACACACACACACACACAGGCTAGGGTGCCTTAGAACCTCCAACACACACACACACAGGGTGCGATTTGTGTAAAAACCAGAGGGGGGGGGATGATTTTGAATAAGTTTGTAACCCCCCACACCCCCCAAAAAAAAAAATGAACGAACGATTCATAGCCTAGTAATGTCATGGCTAATAATACCCTATATTATTTTTTGCCACCTTTGTAACATTTTAGTTTCAGTTTACCGTGGTGTATGACTTTAAACAGCGAGTGTGCTTGGTATGATGATCAGCTGCTCTAATTCAGGGTAGGACTACGTTTTGACAAGCATACAAATTCACCTTGTTCTTGCCCCATCTGAAATGACTTCTCTACTTTTGCTGCCTCCATCCTTTCTGTATTTGTTGTGTAAAAAAACGTTGTATATGATGGCACTGAAGTCTTAAGTTAGTGAATTGGCTAACAGTGTTAGTTGGTAACCAAATAGCCTACACATTGCGCTACACGCTGCGTAGGCTACGTGCATTCTCTCTCCTGCTGATTTGCGTTCAGTAGCCAAGTGCGTAATATTGCAAAAGTTGAAAAAATAAATGTGTTTATTGTAGCCTACAGAAAATAAACAGCCTATCATACTGTCAACGCCCCTTTGCTATCTGGGTAAAGACCATGAAGCTTCTATTTCTTGCAGCTGTTAAAATACCCGCTAGATAGTTTAAATACCCACCAACATTCGTTTTTGCAATAGCCTACAGATTATTTCTAAAAGTTATTTGTCTAGGCCTACTACTGGCTGATTTATCAAACGAGTGCTTTCTCGTTCGTACTCCGCAAACTACAGGTGTTTCGGTAGAGAGCCATTGAATAAGCGATGCCAAGCAATTTCTGTAACACTTTTTGTGACATTCAGCAAATATCTCCTCATTTAATGTAAGTTCCTTCAGACAATAGGCCTACGTTCCACTCTACGTGCAGTTGTCCTCCATCTCAGTTGCATCAGTTTTCTAATTTTGAAGGTTCTAAAACATTATTATGCTTCACTGAATCCTTCTCGTTTTCTTTCATTTGTCCAGCTAACTTTTCCATTGAACCTAGCCATTTATGATGGATTACACACTCGACATTCTGAAATGTCCTGCACGATCAAGGCCAAATTAAGTTATCACGCAGCCACTGTGTCAGCAGCATCAGTACTGACGGTGACGGTGCGTTTCTGATGTCAGATTATTATGTAGGCTAGCCTACTAGACTGTTCTCACGTTGCAGCGCTTTACTTATATGAAGTAGCATTAATCAATATGAGGGGCAGAGGGGGATAAATTTTGTCCCCCCCGACGATAAAAATAATTTAGCAGAGGTAGGGATAGGAAAACCAGAGGGGGGGAAATCCTCACCATCCCCCCCTACAAATCGCACCCTGCACACACACACACACACGCACGCACGCACACACACACGCACACACAGACAGACACACACACACACACACACACACTCTCCCTTTTTTTCTTTCCTTTTTTTTCTTTCTGTCACCCATTGAAAAAAATATACTGAGATGGAGCCACTTTCATGTAGGCACAAACAAATACACATACACATATAGGCCGCAGGCTAGGGTGCCTTACAACCCCCCCTCCCCCCCCCCACACACACACACCAACAGACCCACCCACCACACACACACATACACACTTACCTCCCAACTAAAGCTGAAAATGAATGTTACTGAAGACAATTATGGGACAGATTTCCTATTTCAAACCAATGCATTTTAATACAGTATAAATGCATTATATACAGAGGAAATGGCGGGGGGGTACATTGTAATGTCCCCTATTTATTGTCCTAATGCCTTTATAGTTGCTATAAGTTATCAGTGTTTCCCACAGAATTGAATTCTATTTGTGGTGGTAGGTTTGCAGAATTAACTCGAATGTAACCATTTTTAACAAATTAGTGCAGCGCGGTTATGATTCTAACCAGATTTAAGCACAATTTAGTACAACCAGGAAAATCATTGTGTGGTGGTCAATGGCCACCGGAAATAAGTCAATGTATGGGAAACACTGGTTATACAAGTAAGTTGGGTAACACTTTACTTGAAGGTACCTTGGTACTGTCATAACTATGTCCTGGCACTTGTCATGACATTATAAACATGTCATAAACGTTTATGTCTTCTGTTTATGACAACCTGACATTAATCAAAGTGACATTACGAAAAGTTGTCTTTTTCATGACAAGTTGACATTAAATTTGTTTGTGATGTCCTTGTTGTCCTTGTTAATCAAGACAACCCAAACAATGTCACCTTGTCATGAACAAAACAGAGTGGCACTTAATAGCAGAATTCATAAACGTTTATGACATGTTTATAATATTTATGACAATGCCATGACAAGTGCCATGTCATAGTTATGACTTCAAGTAAACTGTTATTGAAAAGGGGTTGGTTGGTTTACAGCTGCTACTCTGAATGAGTGGTGATGTCATGATAGGCCAATAATATAGGCCAGAATTACGTTATTCATTTCAGTGGCCAAAAAAGTAGTTTGCGTTCATATGGCGATGCTGTGTGCTAATGTTAATAAAACATTATGTTGTGTTTATCAGATAATTCATGGATTGATGCATCTCAGTGCCTATACATATAATGTGGTGGACACCATCTACTTGATGGACCATTACACTGCAGGTGTAATTTTGTTTGGTGACAGAGCTACAATACGCCGACACAGTTTACCTAAGGTAATATGTTCCGTTTCTGTTTGTGCATTTGATGGTATATTGTGTGATGGGGATTTACTATAGTGCATGAAATAGCTGTGATGATATATTCAAGTCCTTTTCATAAGGAAGCACTATGCATTTTCACTGTCTGAAAGCTTACTTGTCCATGCCAACATTTCTATCAAAAAAGATACACAATACATACATCATGATACTGTACTTGTCATAGGTAAACAACTAACTAACCTGTTCATCATCAAACATTGTTTTTTTCATGCTGTAGGTAAACTTTGAAAACTATGACAGAATTATATCATTCGTCCATGTGAATAATAACCATTGGACCATGCTGGTTTGTTGCTTTCTTAATTTTCATTCATTCAGATGTATGGTTTTACATAGTAAAATACATGTAAAGTATTAATTACAGTGTACTCTCTCTTCTTTCACAGTACATTCATGCAAAGTCTGCCACAGTCTTTCAACTGGATCCGTCTCCAGCATCCTCTGAGCTTGAGGACTCAACACATGCTGCTCAAAGACTACAGTAAATATTCAAGCTAGGAATCTAAACATTTTAAGTCAATCATGTTTACTTTTATTCAACAATGGCAACTGTTTGTAGGAAGTCAGACAGTGGTATTTTTGAAGATCTGTCCATATGTCTTATAATTGGGTAAAAACTTTTTTCTGCTAAAATGTATCTGTGAATGGACAACATTTTGGTAGCACCTAAATAAAAGTATCACATTTCTTCAGGGAATACTTGAAGATGAGGAGAACACGTTATGGCAAAACTGACTGGGTAGATGTTCAGTGGAAAGGAGGAGTAATGCCCCACCCAGTGCAAAGGGATGGTTGCAGCTGTGGTGTCATTGTTGTTAAAGTAAGTTGATAGTATAGAGGAAACATGATGTTTCTTTCATGTTTGCGGGGGTGGAAATAATGGTTTAGTTATCTATTAAAAGAGAAATACATTTTCAATAACTGCAGTGTTGTTCATTTAGATTGGCGAGAGCAGTGATGGAAGCCTTCCCTCAGTTCCCTGAAATGAAGTTCGAAACCTCAAGGAAAGCCATAGAAGAAGCAAGGAGAGATATGGCTCTCCAAGTCCTTGAGGCATCAGGTATACAATACAGTATCTACAACATATTTGCATAACTCTAGGCACTCCACATACTATTCAGATTAAATTAATCATGAAAATACACTTTCTTTCAGTCTTTGATGAGGAAACATGCTCAATGTGTGGAGCTGACAAGCCCCCTGCACTTTCACTTCCTGGGTGAGTTGTTGTGAGCTGCAGTTAAGTGCCTTGGCCCCTAAACTCTGAAACTCCCTCCCCCAACATCTTCATGACCGTCTTTCTCTTCCTTTATTCAAAGTCCATCTCAAGACCTTTCTGTTTAATGATCACTTCTCCTCCACACCCAACACATAGCTCTATCTTTCCTCCTACGCGCCTTTTGTTTTGTATTGTTTTTGTTTGCTATAAATGTCATTTAATTATAATTATTATTATTATTATTATTATTATTTATCATTGTGAACCAAATTGCCCCGTGGGGACATTTCATTTCAATTAAATTCCCCTGGAGGGTGAGGTAACACAAAAGTAACGAGTAACATAAGGTATTACTGTGTGCAGGGAGTAACTAATTAAAATAATGAATTACATTTTTTAGAAGTAACGAGCAATATGTAATAAACTACTTTTTTCAGTAACTTCCCCAACGCTGGTGACATACCAGTTAAACTTAAGTGTCGTACCAACTGACAAAATCATGTACATGAATAACTCATTGATTTTTTTTTTTTCAATTAAACAGATCCAGTGTGATAAATGTGACCGGTGGTTCCATACCATGTGCTTGAAAATGGACAACAAGACGTTAGAGGAAGTCAAGAAAAAGCAATGGCTGTGTGTGCCGATAACAAGGTTGAAGAAAAAACTATTTCCGTTGGGAAGTAATATATTTTCTTTCTTTTCAAATATAAGCAAGCAATGTGGGGGTGAAGTAGTTTGACAGGCTTGGGCTTGCCTTTGGCCTTTTGTTTGGCTTGGCATTGGCTTTGGGCATGGATTGTCTTGGTTTTGGCTTGTTTATGTTTGGGTCTGGTTTAGTTTATTTTGAACTGGTAGTGGCGCTAAAGCATTCAATGTAGGGGCACATAACTTGCTGATTTTGGAACATTGTGCCTTGTCCAAGTGCCAGGTTTTGTTTTGATATGTCGATTCATTGCTGAGATGTGTACACAGTTCCTATTTAGTGGCTTCACTGTCATATTTTATAACATCTCATGGGCAAATAAACGTGGTATTGAGCAATCTAACAAATAACTTTTCTGTGGCATGGTCTAAAGATCATCTTGAGTGTCAAGTTTTGTTTTTTTTTATTACAGGAAGGTCTGAATCAAAAATATAATTTGCAAAACTCCATTGGGTAAGTTGACATAATGAAATAGTCAATGAAAAACAGAGCAGTTATACAGTTAAACAGAACAGTTATAGTTATAGTATAACTATTCTGCATTGGTTTGGAGTCACTAGGTCGCATGGCTTGGGAGGTATTGAAAAAAAGGAGACTGTTTCTTATGGTAAATAATGTATTATCTTTAAAATATTCATATAAAATACAGTGTGCATACAGTGACCATAAAAAGAGGTGTGCCTGATGAGTCCCATATAGGATAACTATTCTGCATTGGTTTGGAGTCACTAGGTCACATGACCTGGGAGGTATTGAAAAAAAGGAGACTGTTTTTTTATAGTAAATAATGTATTTTCTTTAAAATATTCATATAAAATACAGTGTGCATACAGTGACCATAAAAAGAGGTGTGCCCGATGAGTCCCATACAGGATAACTATTCTGCATTGGTTTGGAGTCACTAGGTCACATGACTTGGGAGGTATTGAAAAAAGAGGACCATTCATATAGGATATAATGTATTTTTCTTTACAAAATATTCATATAAAATACAGTGTGCATACAGTGACTATAAAAAGAGGTGTGTCTGATGAGTCCCATATAGGATAACTATTCTGCATTGGTTTGGAGTCACTAGGTCACATGACTTGGGAGGTATTGAAAAAAGAGGACCATTCATATAGGATATAATGTATTTTTTTTACAAAATATTCATATAAAATACAGTGTGCATACAGTGACTATAAAAAGAGGTGTGTCTGATGAGTCCCATATAGGATAACTATTTTGAATTGGTTTGGAGTCACTAGGTCACATAATGTCAAAGCTATTGACAAAAAAGACTATGAAGGTAATTCAGGACGACCAGCCATAATGAAGAAAGTGTTATCATTGTTTGGATACTTCACACACACATGCTTTTTAATCGCATAGACTAGGCTACAACTACCAAGCTGGAATCAAAGCACATCGACTCCCATCTCACACCCTAAACACGCACTTCGAACAAACAAAAAGCGTCTCAGTCTCACGGTAGGCAATAGCCATAGGCAAAACTGTATCGGAACGGTGTAATGTTGGTACTAAATCATCCATCGCAAAGAATGATTTTTGTAGCACGTGCAACAAATATGTGTAGGTACACATGGGATACATCTCTCTCATCTGCCCTGGATACATCTCTCAACGTGCGCTCTAAAACATTTGGTTTAGATCACGGGTGCTTTAATAAATCTACATTGCAGCGAGTTGACACGAATTATTCACTTTGACGAATTTGTTTCAGTCCTAGTTACTTTACTTTGAGCCATGCTCTTCTTACTTGAATCACCTTTGAAATAGAGGATTGAAGTAGCTTAGTGGGTGTTTGGGAATGAACATTGACTCAGATGCTTTTTGAGACTTTGAGCAGAAATGTCCCAGCCTGGTGTTTAGGATGCATCATAGACAGGTTATCTTTCAGGTAGCCTATATATTTTCCATTAGAAAACCATCACGTTAGCGAACGTGTTGTGGCTAACTCACTTAGCTCCTGCTAGTAGCCTAGGTTATGGTCATAAGAGAATGGGATGACAGTCGAAAGATAGAATTAGTGCTGTTTTCAATTTGCTTGGTAGCCTAACCGCATTTATGGTTTTCTACAAATAATAATCAAATTGGCCTCCATCACTCAACCAATGCTAACGGTAACATTATTTTACCTACCTCCTAAGCTATAACTTACAAGATTAACGTAGCCTACCTGCAGTAAAAACCAAGCATGTCTGATAAACATTCTCAGATTTATTTCGGCTTCAAGAAGAAGTGGGAATTACATTTAATGTGGAAATCATCCTACCCTTATTAGACGTTCTCTGCGGTAAACTACAGTGTTGTCCTTGTCTTTCCAACCCACTTTAGATTAACTTCCAACAAAATTATGTCTCACTGCAATGATGCGCCATCTGGTGGGCAAACAACTACGTAACGCCAATACTGGAAATGTTACCAAATGATGATGAATATTTGGTTTTCCTTTAATCCTACTGAATTTGTAATTATGTATCGGCCGTTCTAATTGCAGATACCGATAGTATGTGCGTGCCTGTGTGTGTGTGTGTGCGTGTGTATATGTGTGCACCACCATCTACAGGCCAATGAGTGTACAGTCACTAAATGTACACATAACTTGAAATGAAATTCTACAAAACTTGGCATACCCCCAGAGAATGTCAGGTTAATCATACACATAAAATTTGGTGCAGTTCTGAACATCTTAACTGAAGAGAGGGGCAATTAAATCAGAATGATATTGCATTAAAAAATTTTAATGAGTGATTATGGGCTAGGTTGATGTGGGCCCTTGAGACCAACATACCATAAAAATGTCTTCATCCTCGGTGCCACGGTTCAGGTAGTTATTTAGGAAAAACCCGGGAGGGGGGGGGGAGTGGCCCCCGGGGACCAAACGAAATTTTTCCATAAAAGTCTAGTGGGGCTACATACCCACCAAGTTTCATGTGCCCCGGTGTTTCGGTGTCCCGGGTATCGTTGACCAAAATTTCAGGAAGTAGATGACGGGAAAATAAAAAAAAGAATAAAAAAACTTTGACAATCCCTATATGACCGCTTCGCTAGCGGCGGTCATAATAAAAAAGTATTACACATGGATTAACCTGTAACTGGTGGCAACAAAATCTTTGACATAGCATGGACTTCTTCAACATACCAAGGACTGCCAGTGGCACAAAAAAAGGGTTTCAGTCTTGATGAAATTGTTTCATGTTACAGAAATAATGACATCCAATCAATACCTAAGGGATTTCAGAGAAAATGGCTTCTACAGAGCAACAGGTTTTCAAACGAAAACATAGAGAAAACAAACTCACCCAGTTTAGCCAAGGAAGCCAGCATAATCCACAGCACGATCTCAAAAGGCACCTGTACATGGCTGTAGTCCACATTGAACACCTGAAAGGTCTCAGCATGATGACCTGGAGCAAGAGGGCCCAACTCGCTGCTGTTTCCCTCTGAAGCTACAGGTCCGTGGAGAGCAAACGTCCGTGGCAATGCCAGAAAGGGAATGAGGACGAACAACCAGAGATGACCAAGTCCCAGGAGGGTCCTGGTGCTCCAGAAAGTGTTCCACATGGTGTATCCAGGATAACAAAGTGGAGAGAGGAGAACAGCACGCAAGAGCAAAGGGGGTCAGAGGGAGGGATGGGGAGAAGGAGAGAGAGGGAGATGTGAAACAGACAAATGAGGAGACAGAGGCAGAGGGGTAAAAAAAAACCACACAGTTGAGCTTTCCTTTCCCGGCTCAGTTTGACCACTTCCCTGCTCCACACAACTCTGCCGACAGCAGTGGTAGTAGCAGCGGCTCCGGTGGAAGCTAACGGCCTCTAATGTGCCCAGGAATCCCTGAGCTAGCACAGAGGCGCTCTCTCCCAGGCCTCTATTCATCCACCACTCACAACAACACAGAGGCACAGCTCGGATGTGCAGGGGGAACTGAACTGGGGAACAGAGGCATGAGAATAGAAAGGTTTAATATAGCTGACTGTGTTAAACGTCATGATAAAGAGCAACTATTGCATGACGAGGGAGATGAGGGGTTAAACTATTCTACACTATGGACAGTGTATGGAATCTGCTGAAATAAAGCTATCCAAATTTTGCATTGGTCCTTCACGGTGTGTTTCCACACACCGAAATTTCGCGTCGCTCTCATTGAGGTTGAATCGAGATGAAATTGGCCCTGGTTGGGCGCAATGAGAGCGAATCGCTGAGGCAGGCGAAACAAAGTTGGCGAAAATTTAACTTTATTTAAATGAGGACCATTTGAGAACCAATCAGGTCCGCGTGTTTGTGTTTGGAGGCGTAACAGCTGTAACACGAAAATTTGTATGTGATTAAAATGTTTCTACACGAACATTGGCACTTGGCACCGTTACGGTGGGTTTCCACACAGCGAAACACCTCGCGATTTTCGGCCAGCGAAATTTCGTGACGGCCAAACCGCTAACCTTTTGACTGCAGTGTCTAGCCAGTGGTGGCAAGCGAGCTAATTAGGCTAATCAGCTAGTTCAAACGTTTAAGTACTTAATGAAGATATCCAGGGGTCTTTATGCCTCGACTAAGTTGATGTTGCCTATAGAAACAAGCGGGGGGGGGGGGGTGGTTGATGTGGGCTCTTGAGACCAACATACCAT
This sequence comes from Alosa pseudoharengus, assembly GCF_046254945.1. Classification (NCBI taxonomy): domain Eukaryota; kingdom Metazoa; phylum Chordata; class Actinopteri; order Clupeiformes; family Clupeidae; genus Alosa; species Alosa pseudoharengus. Next base: position 23,796,504 of record NW_027468657.1, read on the forward strand.
AAAAATGTCTTCATCCTCGGTGCCACGGTTCAGGTAGTTATTTAGGAAAAACTTTTTTGGGTCTTTTTTTTTTTTTTTTCGGCCCAACGCGGGGGGGGGGGGGGGGAGTGGCCCCCGGGTTTACAGACAAAGGCCACCCAGCACCAAAAAAGGCCACCAAAAAAATCTGGGTCGTGAAAAATCACCACAATAGGCTACTAGTATAAATAACAAATAAAATATGTCTAAAACATGTTTATATGCAAAAGCAATACAAAAGTAATATAGACCTAGACCAAATTAGTCGAGAAAAAGGTGAATCTCCTGTGCGGCCCTCTCTCCAGTCTCCCTCTGGTGCCCTCCTCCCAGTGGTCTGTTCGATTATGCCTCAATCCCAAATTTGGCAGACACCTTAGACATGGCCTCGAAAAGGCACTAAGAGTTGGGGTGGAAAAAAGGGAAAAGAAGAGACAGCGGGATGATGCTCCGCATCACTTGCAGTTAAGACAATGTTTTAAATAAAAAATCATTTTTAGTTTTGTAGCCCTTGCGTATATGCATGTCTGCTTATGCCAGGTAATACTACTACCGTCAATAAACTTTGTGCTCCTACTAGCCATGTTCAAGTATAAGTATATATAATCTTTTGATCCCGTGAGGGGAATTTAGTCTCTGCATTTATCCCAATCTGTGAATTAGTGAAACACACTCAGCACACAGTGAACACACAGTGAGGTGAAGCACACACTAATCCCGGCGCAGTGAGCTGCCTGCAACAACAGTGGCGCTTGGGGAGCAGTGAGGGGTTAGGTGCCTTGCACAAGAGCACTTCAGCCATGCCTACTGGTCGGGGTTCGTACCGGCAACCCTTCGGTTACAAGTCCGAAGTGCTAACCAGTGCTAACCAGGGGGTCGTTTCTAGAAAAGTTAGCAACGACGTTGCTCAACCACCATGGTACGACGCAACTTGCGACCAAACAACAACATTGTTACACCTGTTTCCAGAAAGCATCGTACCTGTGTCGCAATTCGCTACCTCCGACGTTCGAACAATGTAGTTCCAACAACGTTGTTGATGATGCAGCGATAGATATCATTGGTGGAAACAGTGGCAACGTGTAATACCCCACCCCCTAGAAATTCTCTGGCACAGCCTATGTTGACATTTTTCTCATTTAAACCGAGTGATTAATGCTGGCATTGTCATTATCATCTGCAAAAATCTAAACCTATTAATTGCAAGTATATAAGACATTTTACTGAAGCCGACCAATATGTGCCATTATTTGTGTTAAATATCTATGTTGGAAAAAATATATAGCCTGGACGAATGTCTGGGTATCCCATAGATTATCAACTGTCCCGTGGCTTAACGGCAGCGCGTCGGTGCACTGCGCGCTCGGCCGGAGTTCGCATCCTATCTCTTCTTTTCATCTCTGAGTAAGAGTAGGCCTACGAGACAATAGGTTTTGACCATACATATTTATGTATATAATTACTCTACATCGAGAGACCATAGGTACAATATATCAGTCAAAAACAATTGAATCTACGTGTCACACCAGTTCACCTGCAGGTAGCGAGAAGCAAGAGGAAAATCTCACATCAGAAAATCGAACCTACAACGTTGGGATAATAAGTCATCTGCTTTAGCCACTACACCATTTAGCACTGCTGATGCAAGGGTCTGTGAAGATTATAATACTAAAAGCAAGGCAATACTTAAATTAACATAAATAGCAAAAATGACCCCAAGTAGAGTCAGTGTCTTAATCAAAATTAAGATACAGGATAGATCAATCTTTGAGTCACGAGATAAACATCCACTTCGCAAATTTTGGTTAGGCGGTTGTGATTTTTGGTTAGGCGCTCCGGACACCAATAGGAACTACCAAGGAACGACACAAGTGCGACTGCCTAGGGGCAGTAGTTCAAACGACCAAACTTTGCGTCCTTTTTGCGATTGAGAGTTCGAACTACCTTTTCTAGAAACACCAAATCCAAGAACGATGGAGCATACTACCAAGGTTGCGTCGCAAGTTAGCAAACGATGCTTTCTAGAAGGTTTCTAGAACGATGCTTGCTAACTTTTCTAGAAACGACCCCCTGAATGGTTGTTATTCCTTTGGTGGTGGTTGGTTGGTTGGTTGGTGGTGGTGGTGGGGGGGGCACCACCAAGCATTTGTGCTTAGGGCACCCAAATGGCTAGCGCCGACCCTGAATATTGGCTACTCGTGGAAAGAGGACACTGTAAACATAGCATTAACCTAATAAATAATTAATAATTATATAATAATAATAATAATAATAATAAATAATAATAATAAAAACAGATTATCTTCCATTATTGATGAGTTTTCTTTATTAGCCTACTAAAATTGAGAATAAATCTGTAGGCCTACACAGATGGATCCTTGAGCACAGTTGGCATAGGCCTAGTCAGTAGTTCCATTAACTGACAGTGAGAGGCAGCAATGCACTGCAAATGCACCCATCCTGTCTCAAATAAAAAGAGGCCTCGCGCTGATCCTCAATTTGTTTTGCATCCTCAATTCTCATCTTGCTGTAAAATAAGGAGCCATGTGCATTGAGTTATCAAGCTATTTTCTTGACATAGACAACGTATAACCAATGTTTCATTTATTCAAAGGGCAAAATCCACACCAAAAGCATAAAAAAGTTTAACTGGTTAAAATTTAATTAACCCATGCAAATCAGGTTTCTCGGCCAAGTATACTTGCGTACACAAGGAATTTGGTCCATGCAATTGGTCTCTGCATCCGTGAATACACAGAGCAAACAGCGAACACACTAGCCTGGAGCAGTGAGCTGCCTTGCTACAGCGGCGCTCAGGGAGCCTTGCGCAAGGGCACTTCAGCCGGTCCTACAGGTCGGGGATCGAACCGTCAACCCATCAGGTTTAGTTCATATAGCCTAGTAATGGTCAAGTTGATGGTAGGGCCCAAAATACAACAAAAAAATCATTATCTCAAATAGGCCTAGAAATGTCAGAGTTGTTTTATTCAATTGCTAACACTACAAAATGTGATATAGCCTACTCAAATTTACCTTAAATTACCCCTGAAAACATAGGCCTGCCAAAACTACTTCATTTATATTAAGTGGTCCGTAATTTGTAAAACAGGCCCTTAATTTTACCTTAAAACGCCAAAGTGTGACCCCTTAATCTATATTTAAGGTGCCAAGTCAGTGGTTCCCTTTATTTGTTCTGATTAAGGGAGATTAATTAAGGACACTTTAAGTATATCTTAATTTTATTTTACGGTGTTAATTCAGGGATTCCTTAATTGGTGGTGGTGGGGGGGGGTGATTAAGGGGAAATCGAAAAAGTAAGGGGTTTATAAGGAGTGAAATTAAGGGGTTTTGTTCCGTAGTGTAGGCTAACTAAAATTGAGAAATGTATTGTAGTATTAATGTCAAGGTCATTTTGTCACCTGCCTCCATTTTTTGCTCCCATCTTAGAAAATGTATGATGTAATGGTGATGTTTCAGATAGTTCACTAGATTGCCATGCTTGGTTAGAAGCCAGCCCGAATTTAACCCCGGCCACAAAATTTGAGGTCGGGAAATTTGGTTTGGACTTGTCCTACCTTCATGCCTGTCGGAAACTTGGACCCGACCTCCAAAAAAAAAGTATGTTCATGACATCAGCTCGGAAACATATACAGGAAACGCATAAATTAGTTATTAGAACTGCTTACAAAGAAAAATGTGATAATATGATAGTGATGTCAAGTTGGGTACCTCAGGGCAGAAGACTTCCGCACAATCTCCGAGCAAAAAATTCGACCCGACTTTGCGTTTAAGTCTGGCAATAAATACAGCAGAACTTTCATTCTTACTCATTAAAATGAGCATGATGACTGACGAAATAAATTCTTATGATGTAGTTTAAATAAACCACTGTTGTCATACAGTTGACAGGCCTGCTTTGTAGCACATAAATTCAATATCAAGTGTTTTCCCTATATGTGTGTCTATCTATTTAACCAACAGCAGAAAATAACAGAATATCCAGTTTTCAGTAGGCTAGCCTACCATTGTTGCAGAAATCACGTATAAGAAGGTATCCCTTCGATTTCTGTTTATTTTCGCATATTCCAACATAAGGAAGCAGCATGAGACTCCCGTCAAAATCGTCATTAGGAGATTCCTCCCAAATGGCCCTATCACGTCTTTGAACTGACGTCATGAGGGCGTGTTTTAGCTCGTGGAAGGCAACTGCAAGATCTGTCTGCAGGCTAACCTAGCGTTCATGGGCTTCGGAAAAACCTTTCTCCGAGTGAAAACATCATCATTCCGCGTCATTCACGTCACTTAATGTGTGAGTCAGAGGTCGGAAACTGGGGCTAGATTTTGCTAACAGAGTTGCCCAGTTAGGGGCTCGTCATCACTTTTGTCGTCACGTTGTAGTTCGTTTGTAGTCCATGTGGCCTTTCATGTCCAACAGTTTTAATGTGAACTTGGGAATTTGCCGTTTTTGTCACTTGAAAGCTGCATATCTTTCTTTAACAAGCATCTTACACTATATTTTAAGCAAATACCGTTGTTTGTTTAGGATTAGTGAGTGTATGTTTTAACATTTGTTGTGGCATCCGTGTTTGTCACACATTCCGATGGCAAAGCACATGAACACTTGCTGTCGGAAAAACAAAGTAGCCATGGGGGCGGTCCTTGTCATTCCGAGGTGCTCTGAATGTACCATAAGACTCCCGCGATAATTTAAGGTCATGTGACATGGTGTCACGGTGGTAAGTCCCTCCCCGGCTGACAGAAGTCGGACAGAATTTCTAACCAGTAAGCATTGCGTCCATCCCAGTATGCATTGTGTTCAACCCAGCATACTCAAGACGAACAAGCCTATTTTCTCCCTGTATCGGTTGAAACACGCCCCATAATCATGTCCCAATGATGCAGTGTCAGACTCAAATTCTGAACAGAATTCTGTCTGGCTACGTGAAAACACATGACTGTGTGTCTGTATGCAACTTTTCAACCACTAGGTCTGGTTGTACATCTCAGATAAACCAGCTGATAAAATGAGAAGTTGTTATATTTCACACATCAGAAAATGATAGCTAATTGGATAACCAGTAACAGAATTTTAAATATGTAGCAATTGCTAAGTAAACCAGTTATGAAGGGGTGGAGAAAACTATTCAGACTTACAGAAAAAAAATTTATTTGCTGTAGATTTGCTGGACCCAAATACTATTTACGGTAGACACCGAGGCGCACAACTGGATGCCAGTATGGCATGGTCGTATCCGCAGAAGTACACTCAGGCCTTTATAGTCTTTGCAATATTTTAGGGCACCACTTTAAAATAAATCTACAACAAAATTATAGATTGGTTGTAACGTGATGTGTTTTAAACCAATTACATCGTTTACATGTTACTAGGAAGTTAGTTGATTACAAGTTTGATAACTAGCAAAATTGGCAAATTTTCAAAATAAAACCTGTTTGGTTATAAGCTCATGTTGTTGAGGTGGTTTGTCATCCTGTACCCCGTACACACTCTCTGGGTGATTCTCATGAAGCTGTAGTGAACATGTCCAGGTCCTTCCTTGGATTCATCATCAGGGAAGGCAGCATTGAAATGGATCCTAAGAAGACACAAGCAGTGAGTGACTGGGCTTCTCCTGGGTCTGTCGATGAGATCCAAATATTTCTTGGGTTCAAACATTTTTATCGCAAATTTGTCCAAGATTTCAGTTCTGTGGCTGCCCCTATTACCAAGCTAACTAAGAAGAGTGATGTTCCCTGTGCTTGGACTAAGGAGGCAAACAAGGCATTCAAGGAGATAAAGTAACATTTTTCCTCTGCCCCCATTCTGACGCTTCCCGATCCAGCTTTGCCATTCATTGTTGAGGTGGACGCATCAGATGTGGGGATAGGTGTTGTCCTTTCCAATGCTCGTCAGATGGAAAACTGCATCCCTGTGCCTTCATGTCCCACCGTATGACTGATACCGAAACCAGGTATGATGAGATAGAGAGCTATTGGCAGTTAAGCGTGCCCTAGAAGAATGGAGGCCTAGGGGGCCCAGCATGCATTTCTAGTATGGACTGACCACAAAAACTTAGAATACCAACAGGCCAAATGCCTGAACCCCCTTGGCCCGGTGGGCACTGTCACTCGTTCTGATTTCATACACTCATATCGTACTGGAACCAAAAACAAGAAGCCTGACGCACTCGCTAGGCAATTCTTTCCCTCGAGTCGAGCTACAAAACGAATAGTGGCACCAATTCGCTGGTTCATCCTCAGTGTAATGGCCAGATTGAGCAGGTCAATCAGCAGCTGGAGACTACCTTTCCAACAACCCCACTTCCTGGAGCTCTTAACTGGTGTGGGCAGAATACACCCATAATACCCTCCAGTCTTCAATCACAGGGATGTCACCTTTTCAGACCCAGTTTGGATACCAGCCGCCGCTGTTCCCTGAACAAGAGGATGATGTCCGTGTTCCCTCCATCTTGCACTTCATTCGACATTGCGGACCTGGTGGCGGGCTCGCCAGGCACTGCAGCAGACATTCAAGAGCAATCAGCGTCAGGCCAATTGCCATCGGAGGCAAGCACTTCAATTCCGACCTGGATAGCGGGTTTAGCTGTCCTCTAAAGACATCCCATTGCGGCATGGCCGTAGCTACCGACGGTGCAGCTGATGCGGTGCACCAGGGCCCACTTCCACACCCCAGATATGAGCCCCTTCCCGTCTGTATTTGGGCTCATCGCGAAACATCGTAAATAACCTGTGATTACGTCGGCAGTTGTCAGATATCAATATTTTTTCCTCACACTACAGTAGTTTTCTTTAAGATAGGGATTGAAAGCCATTTATACCTCTCTGATGCCCTATAACTATTAGTCATAGTGACCTTCATTTTTGCATTGTGTTTACATTCAGATATTACAACATAGGCTACAATATACCAATAAAAAATACCTGCAACTTATTACATTTCTTTATTTATTTCTTTATCCATTTTTACAAAGGAACAAGGCCTGCTGGGAATTCCTGTCATTCGTGATTACACTATGTTGTGAGGCTACTTCTGGATGTGTTGTAGCTTAGTTATAATAATCAGCAATGCAAGCAGCAATTAGTAAGTATAAAAGTGGCACACAGAGGAGAAAAGAGAGGCGAGAACTGGAGAAGGCTAAATACAAATGAATGAAACTGAATAGTTTGTTGCTGCTACCTAAGCAGTCCTACCTAAGGAGTAGGCTAGCATTGGACAAGAACGATTCAGTAGATTGGCCATAGGCCTACTCTCCACAGAGAACAGCAGAGCCAGGCAGTTGGGTTTCAACGATATATCATCAATGACTTTGCTGAACAGAAGGCCTGTAGAGTGAACTTCTAATGGGTGAGTTACAAGTTGCTTTTTTATGGAGTAGGCATATGTGAGGTGCACTTTCTGTGACCTTTTTGTGGAAGGCTATCAGACCGCTGAGCCACAATGTTCGACTAAATTAAGGAATTGTGTGGTCATTGTGTAGGTGCCACGCATACAGTATGAGTTGCTGTGTTTTGCTTGATGGCTATTTAATTGTTCTATGGCTATACGTTGTCTGCGTTTCGGTTTCGGAAGTTGGGGGAATTCAGTTGAACAGGTGATAGCGATGATTAGTCAGGTAGCCACTGTCCATGGCTCTTTCTGATCATTTGTGTGTATTTGTGTGACGGGGGGTGAGGTTGGTATTGGAGGGGGGGCCCAGCACAGCTACACTACGCCACTGTATTGTGGGTGGAATCCCACAAACTAGCCCCTTGTTTCATCGGCAACTTCAAGGTGACCCACAGAGTCAACCCGGTCACCTACCGCCTCCAGTTGCCCCGCTCCCTGAAAATCAATCCCACTTTCCATGCGTCCCAGTTATTCCCAGTCCTGTTTTCTCCCTTGGCCCCTGTCCCCAAAGCCCTGCCCCCACCTCGGATCATCGATGGTCAGCTCACTTTCACTATTCACCGGTTAAATAAAGGATCAACAGTCTCAAGAAAACTCTGTCTGCGTGGTCTCCTTCGGATGCTTGATTCCAGAGTGCTGATTGGTGTTTCAAGAGATTGATTGGTTCCAGAGTGCTATTTACCACAAAAGTCCAGGAGGGTGGGACCGAAGGCCTCTGTAGCGTGGACTTGTCCACATTGCATTTGGTCTTTACAGTGACACCTACAGAATTTGATCAATGTGACAAGATGGCCACGTATTGTCTCAAACAATTCTCCCTACCTTCATTCCCAATTTCCTCATGTTTTACAAAAACACCTTTTAGCATATTATCTAGCTATTGCTACAACACTTGTGTGACCATGGCAAACGACAGTCCTACAAGTTGATCTTCTAATGTAGGCTATATGTTACCAATATTTTATTGTTTGCAAACCAGCTTGGTGATTGTATATCTGTCAATGTTAGCCAAGTGATAGCCAAATAGATATAATAAAAAACAGATAGCCAAAGCTACTGGTCTCCCCGAAAACAAAAGCCCACTGCTCCGTTAGCAATGTTTTAATGTTAACAAACTACATGGACGTTTTTGACATATCTTGTCAGGGTTAGCTGAATGCATGGTAACCTAAACTATACTTGATACCCCGAAAACAAAAGCCCACTGTTCCGATGATATCTATGCTGTTCCTATGATATCAATGCTTCCGTCAGTCAAAGCTTGCCCGTGGTTTTCCTGAAGTTCAGGGGTGTGCATGTGTTGAAGGGAGCTTGACAGGTCAAAAACCAGTCACTGCTATTAGCTGGCAGAGGATAGTTAGCTTGCTAACTTGCTAACGTTAGATTGTTGGTTCACACAACATTTCAGACATGTTTTGTTCCTGAAAGCAACACATTGCCTAACTTATGTTCTGGTGGTATCGAATCAGTGGGCGTGTTTGATATCTTGCAATATCTCAACGTGAATTACGTTGTTTTTCCCACCGCGAGTGTGTGCTTTGCCGTCAGAATGTGTGAAAAACATGGATGCCACAACGAAGTAGGCTACTTTTTATCCAAGAAATATCTTGAAACAGTCATTCATGCTTTTATTACCTCACGTTTAGATTACTGCAACTCACTGTACACAGGCCTAACCCAATATCATTTAAACAGACTCCAGTTAGTTCAGAATGCTTAATTGGTTACCAGTGTTTAGAATTGATTTTAAAGTATTACTTTTGGTTTTTAAAGCACTCCATGGTCAAGCCCTTTTGTATATTTCTGATCTCCTATCTACTTACTCTGCTGCCAGATCACTCAGGTCCACAATAGAGTGTCCAAGTGACTTCCGTTTTATTCCGCTACAAGGGACCTATCTTTCAAAAAAATATGAACGGGAGTTAATGGAGAGATAACAATTATTTTTTGGTCCAGTTTGAATTGTGCCACGAATTTCACATATGATGTGTGTGAATTTAAAAGATAATTTTTCACGTCAAGAAAGTACTGTTGTTAGATAGACTTCAAAAGTTATGTTGGTTTTGTGCGAATCCGATCAGTGGACTACATCTCTCGTCTCGAACGGTGTACGTCACCAACGTAATTAACGATAAGATTAGCTGTTATGCTAGTTATGCTATGTCACTTAACAGTATCTAATGTACAGTCTATGGACGAATACAACTTACCTGATGTGTTTAATCCTCTGACTCATGGTATTTTCATCGGCAAGGAAAGCCCAATTAAGACCTGTTGCTGGTATGCTTGTACAATCTAGTGTGGCTGTGAATGAGCTAACGTCACTAGCGCGACTGATGGGTTTGTAGTCGTTGGAATTACGATCTTTCACAATGTTGTAATTCAATAGTTACGAAAAAAAACTGCAAATGTCTTTACATGAAAAATTGTCTTTAAAATTGACAAACATCATATGGGTTATTCAAGGCACAAGTCAACCGGGACCAGAAAACAATTCATTTTTTGCCATAGACTGGCGTTCAAATTTTTTTGAAAGATAGGTCCCATGGAGGCAAATGGAAGTGGCGTCACTGGGACACTCTATCCAACAGCTCCTTGCCATCCCCCAGACACGCCCAAAAACCAGAGGGGACTGAGCCTTTTCTGTAGTAGGCCTAGCCCCCAAACTCTGGAACTCCCTCCCACCCCATATCAAATCCTGTAACACAATTGCCAGCTTTAAGACAAATCTGAAGACACACTTTTATTCTCTTGCTTTTAATTAGTTTTAATTCCTTTTTATGCCTTTTTGTTTTATCCTTTGTTTGAAATGTTTTATATATATTTTTTCCGTATATATTAATATATATACACATATATGTGTATTTTATAGTCTTTTATATATATGTGTGTGTGTGTGTGTGTGTGTGTGTATTTAATTTATGTTTATGCTTTGTGTAAACCTCTTTATCTTTTTAAATTTGTTTTAAGTATAAGTATATATACTCTTTTGATCCCGTGAGGGAAATTTGGTCTCTGCATTTATCCCAATCCGTGAATTAGTGAAACACACTCAGTGAGGGATTAGGTGCCTTGCTCAAGGGCACTTCAGCCGTGCCTACTGGTCGGGGTTCGAACCAGCAACCCACCGGTAACAAGTCCGAAGCGCTAACCAGTAGGCCACGGCTGCCCTGTTTTATTCTATTTTACATTATTTAACTATATTCATGGAGTCTTGCACACCTGTCTATGTATCTTCAAGGCATATTAATTCTGCCTTCCCTGCTCTAACCTGTAAAGCACTTTGGGTCAACTGTTGTTCATTTAAATGTGCTATACAAATAAAATGACTTGACTTGACTAACAAAGGTTAAAATATACGCTCACTAATCTTAAATAAACAACTGTATTTGCTTAAAAATATAGTGTAAGACACTTGTGAAAATAAATATGCAGCTTTCAAGTGACAAAAACGGCAAATTCCCAAGTTCACATTAAAACTGTTGGACATGAAAGGCCACATGTAGGCCTACTACAAACGAACTACAACGTGACGACAAAAGTGATGACGAGCCCCTAACTGGGAAACTCTGTTAGCAAAATCTAGCCCCAGTTTCCCACCTCTGATTCCCACATGAAGTGACGTGAATGATGCAGAATGATGACTTTTTCACGCTGATGCCCATGAAGGCACGGTAAGGCAACGTGTTGCCTTCAGAAACCCTCCTTATCATAGCCTCTCTGTTCACTTTCAACGTTTGCAATAATTCGGTTTATCTGTAGGAACTCTATGGATACTTCCACCAAAGTGTAAGTCTATTTAAACTTTGTCAGTGGTTTGAAAATACCGATTTCTTTTGACGTGTGTGTGTGCCCGCTGCAACTCATTATAAATCATGTTGTTGCTAATGGAAACAATGGTCTAGCTCAAAACGTAAACGTAACATAATTTTGCTCCAAAACGAACCAGTTATCAACCACAAATACTGTAGACCCCAGGTTGTTTTAACTCCAGAACTTCCCTTTAAATTACTAGATGACAGGTGACTCAAAAATTATACTGTGTTAGTTACAGTAATGGGATTTTGGGATAATACTGTTAATTCCTCATTAAAAATCTTGGTGACACATTCTAATATAGCATTTTATCCTCAAATGGAATCCATGAGTGGCCAGCTGAAACGCTCCTACACCAAGCTGAAACACTATGTATGGGTGCTAGCACCCATCAAGGCGTCGGGAATGAACTTTACTGTTACTGTACCCGCCGCTATATCATTGTAATAGGCACTGAAATGACTTCCTTAAATGTAAATATAGTGAAGAAAATATATTGAAAGAAATGTAAATATATTTCTTTTTGTTTTATATTATTTATTATACTAACACTGAAATTATGTCAATATAAGGTTAAATGCATTCAACACAGTAGTCCACAACTTGCTCCAGATCAGAGAGACAGGAATGAGGCAGATGACCAAATGATAGTAATGACAGAGAAGATTCTGTGATTTGACATGAGATTATCAAGGCATGTGTAGGTCTTGCATGGGTCACTTCTCCTCCAGCTCTGAGATCCGTAGGACCGGGGAGCTGAAATGGGAGCTGACAGCCCTACTGTCCCCTCCCTGGGTGTGCATGTAGCTGAGCACTAGGCTACGAGCCTCATCCACCTCCAGGCCCTGCTCCAGCGCCACCTGGTGACTGAGCTGCTGAACTACATATCCCGGAGGCAGTGGCGCCAGGAGGCTCCATCTAGGGGATGTGCCTGGCCGTACTAGCCTCTCCTGAAGATACTGACTGTACACCTCCGTCAGCTTGCTCTCCAGGTAGCCGTTCAGCATGGAGTTGGTCAAAGGCTCACCACCCTGGAGAGTGATGCTGCTGTCCATTGCAAGGTAACCGTTGTCCGGTGCAACTGCCTCCAACCTCCGCCTTATGGGGTCTATCAGGGGAAGTGCAGGGGCATCCTCACCAGGTCTGTAGTCATCCTGCTCTCTGAAATCATTGTTCGTCTGCTGTTCGCCCCTTTGGGGCAGACTGGAGCAGAACTGGGTATATAGACCCGTGGACTGCAGTGGCCCCTGGGGTGTACATCTGGGGTAAGGTTCAGGGCTGGAGCGGAAGATTGTGGGTTTCGGGATGGATACAGCACCACCACCCATGCTTTGGACTGTACCCAGCTCAAAATCCACCTGCTCCACTTCCTCTTTCAGAGCAACAGCTTTATTGGAAGACAACAGTGAAAATACTGTGACTTAAAGCAAACCAAAACCATATATATCATTATTGATCCTTTTTGACCTATTTCAGATATAGGATACAGGATAGGTGTTAAATTCCTTGTGCTATAGGTAGGGGATTTCCCACAGCGGCCAATTAAAAGCCAAGCATATTTACCATCAAAAACAAAATCACAAAGCAACCTTTGTGGGCCAAAAAACACTCTCATGTCTCCCCGGGATGTGTTGACTCCGTATAATGTTAGATCAAACTTGAAAGAAAACATGTCCAGTAAAATCATTGGCTCTCACCTCTCTGCGCTTGTTTGTGTCTCTGATGTCCACCTGGCCGCTCAAAGTGAATAGATTGAGTAGAAGAAAAGCCATGAGCATCTGGGTCAGACTCTGTGCTGTCTTTATAGCACAGGACTCTCAAGAAACCCTCTGCAAGCATTGGCACGTCCAAATAAACCCACAGAGGAGGTGCAAGCAGAGATGGTGTAAAATGTTGAAGAATCTGTGTGGATAACAGTAAAATGGCCTATAAAATCTGTTTGCTTTAATTATTGCAACATAATGGCATGTACTCTATCTTTTCATGATCAGCCGTTTGGGTTATGTAATAATGTGGTGGATATTATGTAATGTCATAGCATCTGGTCTAACTTATTAAGAATACATTCTTGACTCAGAAAGCAGCATGTTATTGGGTAAAGCTCAATAATAATTGACTGTATCTTGACTCATTAGGTTGCCTGTAATAAAACACATACCAGCAGACCATCTTACCTGTTGTTGATAAGGTAACAAGATGAATATCACACCATTGTTGACTGTCAGATCTTGGTTGCTTTTGGTCTCTTAATCCATGTCTTAACCATGCTTGGACGGAACAGAGATTCCCCCAGCACCAGAAGGTCCTCTTTCTCCATTCTGAAAACAGGAAGTGAGCACAGCCAGAGCTGTGGGAGGCATTTCAACTTAAACGAAAGTTCAAGTTGTAATGTAGCATCTGCCATGGACTAAACAGGTTACTTTTATTTACAAATAAACAAGACAATCCTCCATCACATTCCTTGTAACTTAACTGAACTGAAACAATATGAATGGATATGTTCCTAATATTCATACACTCTACAAACTGTGTACAAGATCTACATTGAATAGTTTGAGAACTATTATTGAGAAATACTGTATATCAGGAAGTATGACTATCCCTTTTACACTATATAAAACACCCATGAATACTTCAGGCATTCCCCTTAATGCCGAGACAATAATACTTTTTTCCACTCAGAACATTTGGTCGGATAGTTCATGCCTTACATCTGTGTGTAAATGGTGACAATTCTGGGAAAAGTTATCTACTGAAAACATAATTTACTGTTCCCAGATTTAACTTGACAAGAGAGAGATTACCACACAAACCATTAATACCTGAAGCAAGGATGGCAGCAGAGTAGTGGTTCCCAAAATATGTAGGATGACATTGTCGAACAGGGCCTGCTAGTTCGGCTCCTCAATGGAAAGTCAGCAATACAAGACAAGAGACATAACACTCAGATCACAATACCATGTTTTATTTCTCTGCTCCCTTTCATAACATATTCATTCATTTTTTTTGGCATGTTCTTCATCTTCGTTGTATTTTATCATTCTTTCTTCTATTTCCCCATCAAGTAGAAAATTGTGCACAATTAACAAAGAGAGTACAAATAACAGAAGCAAAATAGACACATAGTGATATACACAAAAATATTCGTACAAAAAGCACAATTAAGACTACCGCAGTCGACTCCAATGTGACCAGGACCTGGTCAAACTGGAGAGACTGTTACATATCATTGTCATAGTAGCCCTTTGACTTCTACTAAATGCTTAGGTATGGACCAGTCCCAGGTGTTATTACAAGCAAAGGGTTAATTTGCACTCTTTTTTTATAATTTTTTTATTTGAATGCTACAAATATTCAACGGATTGTGCATTGTTTTGATAGAGGCACTAGGTCTTGTATCCTTAATACAATGTGTCACAAGTAACAGGACATACACATGATTTTACTAGTCTGGAAGTCTGACCACATATTGTTGTCTGACTGAATAAGCTCACCAAAACACACATTCATTATTGGTAGTTATTCTGACAATCATGGACGGTGGTGGACAAAAGAAAACCGAATCGCTAATAAAAGCTACATGATACTATCCGTTAGCCCTATTACCTGCGTTTCTACTCTACAGACAAACAATAACACGTGTGAACAACGTTAGAAGGCATTCATGTTTAGTGACAGAAACAACAGCACAGAGGATTGTTACGGAGGAATGTAGGCCTGCTCAAACTGGGGCAGATGCTAAGCCTATGTGATTTCTTTTTCTTGTTCAGGATCTGTTTGTAGATGCAGGTTGGAGTGGAGAGGTTCTCCTGGGCTGAGCTACAGTACCAGAAACATCAGCGACAGCGCAGTGGGTGGATAGAGAGATAGGAGTGAAAAGGCGCCGGGATAGAGAGAGAAAGAAAGAAAGAGACTACTGCAGTCCTTTCTTAGCGGCAGCCTCCGCCTCCTGTGAAAGAGAAGAGAGAAACTGAGGTAAGACCAGTACAGGACTTATAGATCAGGTAAGACTGCAATTTAGGTTAAAACCACATCCACATGAAAGTGCTGTGGATATGTTTGTGCATGTGCTGTGGATATGTATTCTTCTGAAATACAGCACGTCATTTCTTTTCATCTGATATCCCTTGTTTCTAAAGGGGGCCATGCTTCTGTTTGCTATTATACATCCTGCAATGTTGGTCTTATGAGCATATTTTGAATTTTAAAATCAGGGAAAACAACAG
Source organism: Alosa pseudoharengus (assembly GCF_046254945.1). Taxonomy (NCBI): domain Eukaryota; kingdom Metazoa; phylum Chordata; class Actinopteri; order Clupeiformes; family Clupeidae; genus Alosa; species Alosa pseudoharengus. The sequence goes on from NW_027468657.1 coordinate 23,811,966, forward strand.
TGATGGACTTATCACTTAGAAAACCCAGTGAGGGAGAGTGGAGCAGAGACAGACCATAATTAGCACCAATAACCAATGGTCAGTTAGCAGCACCAACGCTCAGTTAGCAGCACATCTGGCAGCATATTGTAGCATTAAATGTGTTTTGGGTATATGTGTGTGTGTAAGAGAGAGCAAGGAAGCATAAAATTGCTTGCAGTGACTCCTGCATAAACAATGAGCCATAGCAGGTGAAAAGAAGGAGGAAAAGCCAAAAAAGGCCTTTCTTTACCACCACAGCTCACAATGCCCCACCCACTGCAATACCAGACTGAGCAGTCAGGGGGCAGCAGAGGGCTATGTGACTGTGAGAGCTTATGGTCTCGTTCTTACACACACACACACACTCTGGTAGTGGTGGCAGACAGACAGGCAGGATGCTGGGCCTATTGATGCGTGAGCCTTTATGAGGCACAGCTTAATTAACGATCTGCCTCCCAGTGCTAGACAGAGCCCTTACACACATAGACATACAAACAGACACACACACACACACACACACGCACACACGCACACACACACACACACACACACATTTGCCCAGTTCTCTGTGGGGACGAGCAGTCTCCCCAGTGGGCAGTGGTCTGGTCTGCCAGTTCCCATTGGGCCTAATGTTGTTGCTGCCAGGACTTGTGTCCAGCTCCCTTCACACTGATCTGATCACACACACCGCTTGGATGAAGGACTGCCATGGGGAGGGCTGTGTGTGTGTGTGTGCGTGTGTGTGTGCGTGTGTGTGTGTGTGTGTGTGTGTGTGTGTGTGTGTGTGTGTGTGTGTGTGTCTGTGCATGCATGCTGCTAGTGAACACATGTAGCCCCACATGTTGGGGTTTAGCATGTGTCCACACTATATGAATAAAAATTAGCTTTGGTTGTGGCACAACCTCTGTGATTTGTGTGTGTGTGTGTGTGTGTGTATATGTGTGGGAAATTGGGGAACATTCCACACTGTAAGAGTAAAAGTGAGCTGATTCAAACAGACAGCAATACCCTCACCTTTGACCCCGGTGGAGCAATCAAGCCTAGAAATGCATAGACAATGTTGTCTTCTCTGGCATTAAAAAAGTCCTCATAGTTCTGAAAAATAGAGCAGAGAATGCAAACGGTGTTTATGGAAAAATCACAGTACATTTTCTTTTGATTTCTTTAGCTTAGCACACTAACAGAGAGCAATCAATATGTCAGTAACTGTAGATGATCAGTGTATCCTGAGTGATTCGGATCGTGTAGTCAGTTTGTGTGAAGTGAAAATAAATGTGTTGAGTGAGCTCAGTTGATTGTTGTTCAGTAGCCTGTGGTAGCACTAGCAGACCAGGAATTTGCCTACCTTGGTAAAAAGAGACACCCATTTGTGTGTGTGTGTGTGTGTGTGTGTGTGTGTGTGTGTGTGTGTTCAAACACACCAAACTTAAGTCATGTGGAGTGGGTGTGTATCCATTCTCTCATAGCAGGTGTGTTTGTCCTTAGGCTAGCCATCTCTATTGTCTGCGAAATTCAATGCTGCTTGGGTTTTCATTTTCATACACAGATTTTGTTACATACCAGCTGTCTAATTCATACTTATGCAGGACTAATGCAAAGGTAAAGCAAAATACACTAAACAAACACTGAATAAAGGCTCATGGACAGATACTTCTAGCTCACTCACTGACACAAATACAACCAGTTCCTCTTCACAGCTTCAGTAGCAAACAAAGAACTGGGTGAAGTGAGCTTCATATTCCATAAGCTAGATATTGAGAATGATTATTGATTTCATGTTTGTGCTTCTAAACCTTGCCATCGCCTCGAGTAGGATATTCATCATGTCATGAGTGATGTGTTGTTGATTCTCCAATTTAAATTGAATAAAGATGCTGCAAGGCTTGCATTTTTTGAATACTTGGGCTCACTTGCTGTGAGCCAACACATGAAAAAATGTCACTGGCTCTGCAATCAGCAGCTAAATTTCAACTGAGTTGACGTTCTAGCATGAAATGGCCAAGAAATTCATAATTCTGAGAATATGGAGATTTTGTGTGAAATTGAAAACTGGAAAGATCAGCTATGCCTGGCTATGTTAAGAGATACTGTTGCATCTTCAAAATATTGCCAGCTAAAAATTAACAAGGTGCAAGTGCACTTTTGAGAAAGAAAAAAAAATGTTGCAAAAACAAATTTATTTATGTTGCTAATTCTCAGCTGACAATGTGTAAGTGTAGGAACCAAAACCAAGATGTAACAACATTATATGTAACAACAACAATAATATAAAAAACAAAAGATTTCTACACACACACACACACACACACACACACACACACACACACACACACACAAACGTATAGTTCATGAACACAGAGATGACGGGTAATATTTATTTTGATGCCTTGGACTAACCCCACAATATCGTTCTTCATTAAAGATCTGAGGAGGCAGAGGGTTTCCCGTAGTGGGTCTGGATTCTACCGGCACGTTCTCCCGCATCCATTTCCTGTTCTCCTCACTGTTGGCGATATCACACTCCTCGAACTGGATCTTGTTGACCTCCAAGAATCCCATGACATCCTGCTGCTGTTTCTTGATCTGTGGAGTGCAATGTAGGGGAAAAGATGGGGAATTTTACATTGACACAATATAAGAAGACCCAAGTCACCAGCCACTTCCCTTACTCTTCACTTAAACCTTGTATGCCAGTTTCCCATACATGGATTAAGTCTAGTCCTAGACTAAAACCTCAGTGGACATTCCCTTTTAGCTTCAGACAGTGATCATGTACAGGAAACCGGTCCTATGTCTTATGCCCATTTTTTAGGATTGGTGTTTTCTACTCATAACCGTGACCTTCTGGGCTCCCAGAACAATCCATTCCTATCACACCCACAACTCTCACCATCAAATGTCAGCTGAAAGTAGCTTTGACATCTGAAGATTAAATGTTAACTTCAGATGTTTTGTACTTTGTTCAGCAGTATGTACTGCATTACATTGAACACTTATTCAGTCAGAAATTCCTATATTCATTTATGTAATATCAGGTTGAAGTGGGTTAAGTCCAGTAACATTTTATGGAGGTGGACTGGCCTCATATAAAGGTCACAGTCTACTTTTCAGTGCTTTGTGACTGTTTTGGCTCTTATCTGAGGAGAAGTGTTACAGTTGAGAGGAAGGAAGTCAGTCTATTTCTCAGTGCTGAGCCTAACTTCTTCCTTTCACCGCATGCTGTGAAGCAATGGTGCTTTTCTACACTTCTGTAGTTTCTTGTGTGAGAACAGATCCATGTTACTTTCTCTCCCTCATTTGTAACAACTGCATATAAACAAAATAGGTGCCATGTAATGGTAGCCCCTACATTTGCTCACTTCCAAGTTTGTTTACCTTTTGACCGTTTACAAACAGCTCCGCAAAGAGTCTCTATGCTGTAAACATGACTACTGAGTTCATTCACCATGAGTCAGGATAGGTTGCACATTTGGCTTGGTGGCTGAGCGGTGGTTGAACATTAATCTGCAGTACTTTCACTGCTGTAACGTAACACCTTTACTCCAGCGCCTGACCTCGTTCTCTCCGGCCCAGCATCAGCCGGGTTAGCCAGCAGCAGCGTCACGCTGGATAAAACCATTTGCAGAGGAATGCAAGCAATTATTATCATTACGATTATGGTAACGCCGGAGCTACCCACAGGCCTCCAGAGTGCGAGAGAGGAGCCAGGAAATCCTCTCATGTCAGCGAAATACTCGGTGCTTCGTTTGTTTTATTTATGACCCGATCTGTCCCATGGAATGCAGGGAGATGAATGGCCTCCTTTTTTGTAATCTCTTCGCTCCGACTTTCTCAGTTTTTCAGAAAGAGGCAGCAGCAGAGAGGCTCGGGGGGGGGGGGGGTAGACGAGGCAGAACGCTGAACGAGCGGCAAACAAAAGCCTGACTGTGACACCCTTCAACCTGAAGATAAAGCGGAAAACGACAAAGAGGAAATGGTGGCTTGACAGTCTGGGTGTGCTTGCTTGTGTCACCAAAAATAGGATGTCAATGAGGAGTTACCAGTGAAACAGAAAGACACAAGAGACAGAATAAGAAACTGAGAGAGAAACAGAGAGGGAGAAAAAAAAAACAAGAATATAAAGATGAGGGCAGAAAGTTCAGGTGGGAGAGGACAGAGAATCCCTTTAGCAGGCACAGAAAGCTCTAGAAGCTAATAATGTTTCAGACACTGCAATGCACAGGCCTATGTACGTCTGCACTTGGACTCAGTGTAAGGGGAAAGGAGTGCCTGACTCAGAGAAGAATGCCCTTAGAAGGAGAGTCGGAAGCCGGGGAGATCTGCCCGTGAGGCTCACAGCCGGGAGGAGGGAGATGGTCAAACCCACGCCAAATATGGCCAGCTGAGAGTACTCAAGCCCATGTCAGCTCAGCTGGCCCGGCTGCCGCTACTCCCAAACAATCACCCAAACAGCACGGGGAAGAAAGAGACAGACATCCCCGCACAGATGGGTGGAGGAGGAAAGCATGCTATACCACGTCAGCTGCAGCATTTCAAAGGTTGCAGGTTGTAGAGCACTGGGAAGGGTGAGAGGGTAGGGCGTGTGTACAGCCAACGATCAGCATCCTTTGCTTGCCAATCCCATTACTCCCCAAAGACAAACAAATTAGACTTTGCATACTGGCTTCAGAAGGCAAATGTTTCCAAATGTGAGTCCAAGAGGTCGGGCCGAATGCAAAGCTTGCTAGTTTGATTACGTTGATGGGTGATGTGGCGAGCACTTGCATGAAGGAGTGAAAAACACACAGCTGCTGTGTTGCACTTCAATTGAGGTGGGTCTGCTGGGAACAGGGCAACTCTATTGCACAACCTTTTTCCTGTGAAAGAGTGCGAGGACAGGACAGCTTTCCCCTCATTTCTGCTCTCTCATTCTCTCTCTTTCTGTTTTTTTCTCTCTCTCTGTCTCTCTCTTGTTCTCAAGGACCGCTGTCACAAAACCCCCATTGTACCAACGCCAAGCTAAATTAATTTGGAAGGGAACTATGCCAAACTCCATCTCCCACCACCTCTCTTTGTAAAACAGGTCGGTCTCTCTCTCTTTCTGTCTCTCTCTCTCTCTCTCTCTCTCTCTCTCTCTTTCTGCCTCTCTCTCTCTCTCTCTTTCTGACTCTCAGATGTATTTGTGCTGCCCTATAAGATAATTGCCATTGTGCTTCGTTTATCCTATTAAAATGGGTGTGGAGATAAACAAGGGCCTGCATTCCTGACAGAACATTTATCTGACTGGAGCACAAGTTCTGGATGTGCTACTCAATATCTCTCTACACAATTATTTACTGTTAAGTAAATAGAGTCGAAGTCAAAGATGTGGTTTCAGACAGTTCTAACTGTAAATAATTAAATAAAACTCTTCTTACAAGGAAATAAGGCTTGACCGAAATGAGTTCATGTGTTAATGAATGATTCAGAGTTTTCATATGAAGCACTTTGCATAACTCGTGACCATACAGTATGTAGACAAATTATACTGCCGCACCCTTTTATTACACCAGACAAACTCTTTTTGATCAAGATAAGACAGCCATAACCTTCCCTATTTAGGAAATACGTGGTGTGATTCACCCAACACCACAACACAACAACCACGTCGGGACGTCTTTCCCCATATCATTCGCTGAATCACGTCTCTTGAAACGGATTTATCAACAGAGCCTCTAGGTCTGACTGCAATCTGCAATCAATACCCATCAGTGGCTATCTACTGGCCAGCCCTATTGATTCTCCAGTCTGTCTACTAGCTGTGCCAGTACACAGAGCAAAGGGGTCAGATTATGGCCAATTAGCCGCTTAAGAGTTGTAAAGAGCAGTCAGATCGTTGGATCGCAGACTACCTAAGTGATGTCTTAGTAGTTCTGAAGTGATTCTTCAACAGTCCTATCGGGAAGTGCCTTTCTTCTGATGACCGGACTGGCTCAGTGAAAGATTCAGGGCTTGATGTATATATTTCCCAAACTTTTTTTCACATACTAAATTTTGTGGTTTTTAACATCTGTGGTGTTAAATTAAAACCAACATGTAGAATTAGCTATCAATTATGCATTCAAAGCAGCCATATGCACACAAACATACACACACACACACACCAACTCTGATAATGGCTTACATGAGCATTTCAAGTCATCTGAATTAGAAATGTGCCTGCTAACAACCTTCCATATTTACAGAACTGAGTGTCAAGGCCCTGACCCTTCTTCTAGTGAGGTCAGACTCAGACTCCTCCAGTGTGACACAGACCTTGCATGGGCTGCCAGTAGGGTGACATCATCAACTCTGAGTAAAATGGGACCTTGTGCTTTCAGCATGTTTGGGTTACACACCCATCTTTCTCAGGGCCAGTGTGCATGCCTTGCAGAGAAACACAAACTTCCTCTTATAGCCTACCTTCCTCTCCTCGCCATCTGGCTCTCTGTTCTACAGCCTGGCTCTGAGAGCTTGGCTACGTGTGTTTTTTTTTTGGTCTCAGGGGCCTGTATGGATTTTGGCTTAAACTCTAACTAAGGGCTCTGGGCTTGTATGTCTGTTTTGGCCATCCAGTATAGTGCTGCAGTCCTACAACAACAGCTGACTCATGCTGAAAACAAGGATGGCTCTCAGCACCTAAAGAAAACAGAGCTGATGGCTGACACAGCTGCATAGGTAAAGGTTTCAAAGACGGTAACCTATAACTCAAATAGACCTTTATGGAGGACAGCTATACAATTTGAACAAAATAAAAATAAGTTTTTAAACTATTCAAAACTGGGTCCACCACCTTTTACATCACCTACTGGTCAAGGTTAATAATGTATTACAACAATGTGTTAGGACAGGATGCATTTAGGATGGGATAACAGATGTGATTTTGTTTCTCTGTATGTTTGCTGATTCATTCAGTGTTACTTGTATCTTAAAAATCAAAACTGGAGGAAACACACTTCCTGTCTTGCTTATGTTGCCTGATTTACAATTTTTATTTTTATTTATCTGAGAAGTTGGTATACAGATTAATGACACCTCTACTGAAGATTAAGGAGTAATGCCAAAGACAAATGTGGTTCTGACAGCCTGATCTGATCTTTAGAATTGTCTGGAGTTGTTATGTCAGTTTGCAAAGACAATCAAAAACTACAATCAAAGACTAGAACATTTTAAGCACTGCCAGCAGTCTCCATAATAGTAAGGTGTCAGATTTGGTTTTTCAAACCTATTACGAATGGGTCCACATATAATGGGCACAAAGATTTTGACGATGAAACAAGGGAAAGTTGCATTTTCCTGTCATTTTCAAAAGACTAAAATAGCATGTGGGGCAGCTAGGAACTTGAAAATCTTGAAAAAATGTTACAGATAATTACATAGAGTTCCTCAGGAACAAGATAGTTCCCCAGGAGCAAGAATGAAGAAGCAGAGGTATACCAATGCTGAATTACTGAACTAATTCCCATATAGATTTACATGATTAAATACTGAACTATTCCCATATAGATTTACATGATATTGAACTATTCCCATATAGATTTACATGATTAAATGAACTATTCCCATATAGATTTACATGATTAAATACTGAACTATTCCCATATAGATTTTCAGATTCCTATTAGCTACATGCCATTTTTGTCCTTGGAAAATGACCAGAAAATGCAACCACACTTTTTAGTGTTCTCCTTAAGTTCTCTATGTTCCTACGCTCTGGATACCTTAGATATGGCTACAACATTATTTGCAGTCAAGGTACTGACTGGTGTCATGTTGTTACAAAAATTATAATAATTTTAACCTCAATATCACTCTGTTTTGCACTTTGTTCATAATCTGCCATATATAAAACCAATGTGCATGCAGTAAAAACGTTTAATGGTCCAGTATTCAGTATATGCTTATCTTCCATCTTACAAAATGTGGGCAGGCTAGGAATAATATTTTTTCAGGTATTAATATGCAAACATGGCTCTCAAGATAAGGCATTAAAGGTGCTCTAAGAGATGTCATACTTTTTGTCACTTACTGCAAACATCACCTCACCATCCGCTAGCTGCCTATGTCCTGAATACACTGTAAAAAAAAATGTGATCTCTGTAGACAACCCAGGCTTCAAAAACAGCCACAAAACAACCTGGGCAACCTTGCCCATAAAAACATAACAAACTGTTCCAACAAATCACTGATGAGATGCGCGTTTAGGAGAGTTTCAATTGCACGGGAGGGAGAGGGAGGAAGTAGCGAGCTAGCTTTCTGTTTTGTTTGAACGTCAACAGAAGTGACGTTACCCAGCATCGCTTAGAGCGCCTTTAATAGAAGTCTTCTTTACGAGACCTAAGCATTATGTAGACAAACTTTGTGCAAAAATCTGAGATGGGTCTGCAACCATTTTCCTGGAGTCTGTCTGATTTTACTCGGAATGACTCAGGTATATTAATCTCTCTCTCATTCACTTATACTCACACACACATACACGCAAAGGCTGTCCTGCACAAATACGATTTGCTCATGAATTTGTTTAAACCACTCATGCTGACTACAAATGTTGGAATCATTTGCCTATTAGGCAAATATACAAACTATACAAATGATACAAATGCAAGGCACAGATACCTAATTTTGCCGTAATATTCACAATATGTTCATATAACATCTAAAAATAAAACATGCTGTGTTACATGATAACTTTCACAATGACAAGGAATACAAAGCCACCAGCCAAGTCATCTGAACAAAGCATCACAAGATCCAGATGGTCAGAGGACAATATCAAATTAGGCTCAATTGAAGTTTGGTTTGGTCAGGCCTTTGCTATCTACAGTACAGCAGCACACTCCAGATCTGTGAACTACACTCCCAGCCTCTTCCTGTAAACCAAGGATTCTAGAGCGGAGCTCTGTTCTAGAATCTTTGCTGTAAACAGAGTGATGTTCATTGCCCTCAGTGTGCAGTCAGCTGGAAGGAGGACAGCTATTCCTGAGTCTCTGACCGCTTGCCTGCTGTATGTTTTGCACTCCAGGCAATTAGGGCTTAGTTCTGGTTAGACAGGACTAGGCCTGATACTACAGTCTACACCAATAGCACACAATAGGTTTGTCTGTCTTTCTGTCTGGCAAACAATCTGCTTATCTATCTATTCATCTGTAAGTATGTAAATGCATTTATGGGCAGGGGAAAGTCTGAAGTTGTGGCCACCACCACACACTCCCCACAAGATTGATGTGTTAAGCCGGGGTTATGTAACAGGTCCTCTGAGCATCATAGTGCTGCTTAACTCCCAAAGTTAGGGGAGGAACCAGCTGGCCATGAAAGGTTGCATCACAACTTTCAGACATCACTACAGCTAACCCACGCTCTGTAACACTGGAGATCTGAACCACACACTTTAAAATGGATGTTTGGTACTTCAGTCTCACACAGAGATAGTTTGGACTCTCCAGTGTGTGATGTTCTTTCTGCTGTAGGCCTATGGTGCTACAACACTAGTTCAAGTTACAGTGACAGACAGGCATTGACTATCAGTCTTCACACCTTATTTAGAGTCACACAGAGCTGAGCAGCTACTTTACTGGCTGACTGGTTTACAAGAGAGAGAGAGGCTGATAGAGAGAAACTGTTCTCTCTGAAGACCTACATGGATAACTTTCTTGTGATGCGGAACAATTTATCAGAGGATTGTGGCTGGCTACTTAATATCCCAACCAGTTTTGAGTCCTAATACACAATAGCTACTGTGCAGGAAGAAAGTTTGTTCCAATGTAAAGTTGCTCAGATCTGTCCAATAGGCAACAGCACACTTGGCTTTAAAAACATTCTATTTGCAACCAAATGTAGAATAGCACACAGGCTGCTGCTTCGCTATTCCGCTATTTTACATGATGGTTCAGCAGCAGTTCGCTTTGCTATGAAATGTGGTGTTCCCTCTCATATCAGGATACAAGTGAATAAGCGATGCGTCTTTGAGTGAAGGTTCTTACCGATGTCGACCCGGAGGACGATGCTATGTAAACTTTGATCACCATGTTCTGCAAATCCCTGCGCGATGGCGAGATAGTAATCCCAAAAACACAGAGCGATTGCAGACAGCAAAGACAACACACTCGCACTGAAGCAGAGACAGAAGGAATAGCCAGACAAGCTCCTGCGAAAATTAATTTCTAGTAGTAACAGCTGCAATCTGTGCAGAGGCTTGTGTCCCAACCCTTAATGAACTTCAATATTTTCTTTAGCCTCCGCCTCTCCTCCCCCAGCACTCCGCCCCCTCCCCTTTTTCTACTGCTCCAGTCTCCGTCATCCATTAGTGGCCAAAGTTTACCATCACTACCTTCACCCAAATTATTACAATGGTATTGCCACTGGGCTAGGTCTTAAAACAGTGGCCTCATTGTGAATTGTTCAGATCACGGACTGAGATGGTAAACAAGGCAAACAGAACCCGACGAATTCAAAATGTCACCTCTAAATGTCATCTCTGTTGTAATAACCATGATTGTACATTGTATCCTATACAAAAACTGTTTTTTTTTTTTTTTTTTTAATCATCGCTGTTTCTTCTCAATCCTATAAATCTCAGCCTAATCAATTTACATCTGTCACGCAACCACACGGATGCTTTTCACGTTCTCATCCGAAAGGGCATTGTTCAGAAGACCCATAATCCTTGTTACCGGGGAATTTGGCATGACATTTTTTCAATCGAATCCAAGTCACTGTGGTTGGGCGCCCCTTGGTGGCGAAGAATATAAACGCCCCCAGTGCAACATTGTTGCACGGCCATGTGAGCAAATATTTCGAAGAAATTGGATACTTTTTATATTAAATGTTGCGTGCCATTTGTGTTCTAAGATTCTTGGTGTATTCTGGTGACTCAGTTAGTTTACATATCTGTCGCGTGACTTCATGCACGTACACAATGGCTGTTTCACGAGAACATTTCTTTGAACCACGTTCCATCATCACAATGTCGACGTTCACCATCAATGTATTTCCTTAAATGTGAGATTTCCATAGCACTATTTATGTGTTTTATCTACGGGGCATGCACAGTGCGTGAGTGTGCTGAGGGTTAGGTTACGACCGTGAGTCTCCATTCTGCAGACCATTTCAAAGAGGTTCAAGCTATTCTTCTCTCACTAGGCAGAACTGTAGCCACCTACCGGCGTCATTCCCTCTTTGCGCTTGTAAAGGCTTTTCTTCCCTAAATGAATTTAGAAAAGCCGACTAACAAGAATATGACGAGCAAGAAGGGCGCCATTTTGGACGAAGGGCAAGATAGCAGAATGGCACTTCCTTGTGCGCATTCTTCCATTTCAGCAGTTGTTGTTGATCCGTCATTGATATAGTGAATTAATAAAAAAGACAACTGCTTCGTGTGGCAAGCATTTGCGACTAAATGACCTCATGTCCAGGAAAGCTGTTGAAATGGATATTTTTTTGGTTCTAAAGACTTGTGCAATACATATTAGTTAGCCCATTAAATGTTATTTTTCCTTATAACCATCTCTTCCCTCCATTGCAATAAACATTTCGCGCGTAAAGAAAATACCGGCTTGGATATTCCCCTTCATCTTGGGCTCTCACTGGCAACTGCTGATTGGCCTAGCGCACATCAATCACGACTTAGCCGCACCCCTCCCCCCATTCAACCACTAGCTTTAATGTCCCTGTGTGTTTACTACAGTACTTCGTATAAGGAGACATTCGCCTTTTACATGCAGTGAACTCTTTGCAACAAAGCAGTGCTTTTTAGTATTATTTTAAAGAAAACCCTTCAGGAATCCACAATGCCCAAGAGAAAGGTATGTACTTCACTATTTGTACGGTTACTTTCAGCTTCTGAAATCAGAGAAGCCTAACCAGCTATTGATAGCTCGCTATTTATTGTGAAGCCATCCTCACAACGAAGTCTTAATTATAAACCCGTTTATTTACAAAATTTAGCATGACGCGTAGAAACACATTGTGCTTTTAAAATGCGATTTTTCCCTGACTAAATCAGTAACCACCGAGCACTGGTGGCGGTAAAGAAGGCTTTCTTAGAGCTGTGTAGTCCTGCCTGTAGGGTCTGAAGTCTAGCTGGGTCTCCATGCTGGTAAACCTGAAGCAGCCATGCTTTGCAGCTCTTGGACTATCCTCTGTGTGCAGCGTCCGAGAACAAACGCTTACCTAATCGACATGACCATTCACATGACCCCAAAAGCGGCGCCATAATTCGTAAAAGAACATAAGGTTTTACTTAGAGGTGTTTAAAGCCAGAAACAACGCTTTAAAAACCTATAAATTGATATTTTTTCTCTTTGTTCACGTCGCCAGATGGCTGTCATGACGCCTTTTTCTCGCCAGGTGGCGATGTAAGCGTTAAATTCGGCCCCTCCCCCCTCTCTCGGTTGCCCTCCCCCAGCGGCGTGTTAAAAATTCCGGGGTTGGTTGAGTAGAACGGGGGATAGTGTTTGGGGATGCAGAAGGTGTCACGATCCCTTTGTGCATTCAAATCCCACCCGAAATGAGGCTAATACAATGCGACGCTAATAACTTATTTACAGACCTCACACGCATCGCTATATTAGACCTTTGAAACAGTTTCTAAACGGATTATTCCTGCACTAAATTCGTTGCAAGACCACGCTAGCCTATCAGGTGAACAGTTGTAGTAGCCTAGGTCGATTAGGTGTGTTGTGAATGTCATGCATTCACATGCACAAACTTTGCAAATTCACTATGTGCTGAGATTGTTTTTCACAGAGGGAAAACACATGATGTAGAATATAATATAATAGCCTACATAATGTAAAAGTACTGTCCATTAATAATTACCTTGTTCTTTTTCTCTCTTGCCACAGGGAGCCAATGGAGAGGCAAAGGAAGAGGTTTGTGTTCTCTCACCTGTTGGAACTGCTTTGTTTTGGTCGTTATTACAAGTTTATGTTTAGAATGGTATTTGCATTGGAAAAGTGTGCACACATGTCAGTGCCCACTGATTAGTAATTCAGTAATTAAATAGTCATTAATTAATTACCACTTAGTAATTTAGCAATTCATTATAATGACTTTGTAATTAATTAATAATTAGAAATTGTCTTAATCTTGTTGTCTCTGCAGCCTCAGAGGAGATCTGCAAGATTATCCGCGGTAAGAAAAACAAGCATCCCTTGCGATATCTCTCTGTTCCCATGTCTGTGGCATTTAGAAATATCTGACAGCTCCATTATTTAAAATGACATTTTATAAACAATCACTCTCTACTTGATGTGATTTGTAAAGCAATAATATTGTTATTCAATTTGAAATATGCTCCAGTTCAGCACAGTGGTATTAACAAGTAGGGGCATTTGTATTTGTGTCTCTGACTGTCCGTCCTCAACAGAAGCCCGCACCTCCCAAACCTGAGCCTAAGCCCAAAAAGACAGCCAAGGTAACCCATCCTCAGAACCTTTGCACACGTGCGCACATGCACACACACAAATACAAGTGTGTGTGTGTGTGTGGATAGGTCCAATTTTGCAGAGTGTTGCACCGCTTTGTTTTGCAATTTCCAGGGCAAAATTATGTTGTAACTTGTAATCAAGTAACCAGTGCTATTGCAATGGAATTAACATACTGTTTACAAAGTTATAGCTGTTTGTCCTTTAGAAAATACAAAACATCTATCATATTTACATAGTCATTACATTTATTGCATTATTATTCATATCATTGCAAAGATTTTTCAGATGCTCAGAAGACATTTGTCATTAAAATGTAGTCTAGATGGTGTTATGCAGCATAAAAGAGCAACAAGGCCCAGGAAAATAAGTATAAGAGAGTATAGTGTATAGAGTAAAGTGCTATATATAATATTATACACACATATGTACTGTGTGCATGAATTCCCATTTGAAGCCACTGTTACCATAGATCAACCCAGATCAGGAACCTGTTGATGTGTAATGAAGTATAAAAGGTGTGGTTTCTAATGATACTGCCCCTAGTGGTGAACAAAAGACATAAACAAATGATCTGAAAGTGTTCAATGACTGTTGTTTGGCCACATCTGCAGAAGGACAAGGCAGTGAACGACAAGAAGGAAGACAAAAAGACCAAGGCGAAAGCCAAGGAGAGCACAGAGCCAGAGGCAAACGAGGAGAACCACGCAGAAAACAACGGAGAAGCCAAGACCGACGAGGTGTGTGTTTAGAGAGAGAGAGAGAGAGAGAGAGAGAGAGAGAGATCACAACCTCCCGCTGTATCATTAGTAAGCCCCTGAGTATGTCACACAGGGCATGTGGGGCAGGCGTGTCTAATTTCACAAATGGTATTGAGCGAATGGATGATAGTAAGATAGTAAGAGGTACTGAGACAGTAACACATGTTAAAGTAGGACAGCCTGAGATAATTGACACTGTTTACAAAGTTTACACTGATATTTCAGCTCTGCCAGATAACTGATTTGCGAAAGACATTGTGTTGAGAAACACTAGGTTACTGGTTATACTTAAGTGCCAAAAGAAAGCATTGCCCACCCATTAAGGCTTTAGTGAAGCCTTTAAGTTTTATCAAATGTAGGTTGTGTAGTTCTTAATGTATTTTAACTGTATGTATTATTGCATTGCAATGTATTCTTAATGCACTAATTTCCCCATCCCCTACTCCAACAGGTCGAGGCAGCCCCTGAAGAAACCAAGGAGGAAGCCAAGTCCGAGTAGCAGCACTGCCACCTCTCTCTGTTCCCTCCCTCTCTATTTCTCCTCTGCTCCCCTTTCTTCTTCTTCTACTCTTCCACTTCCTGCCCTCCTTGCCGTCTTTTTTCCTGCCCATGCTCAGTCCCAGGAAAAGCCCGAGCCTCTCTTGTGTGGTAGCCCCGACTCTCTAAGGCGTATTGATTACAGAGGAATATTTTTATCGATGATTTTATAAGTATCAGTACAGATTTTTAGCACAAACAAAAGAGAAAAAAAGCTAAACGTCGGCGCGCACACAGCCCGACTTTGCCGCTATCATATCAAGAGTCTGCGAGCAAGATAAAAACACAACACACAAACACACAGAAAAAAATCCTTTTCTGTTATTTTTTCCTTCTTTTTTAAAAAACAGCATTCATGATTGTTGATAGCTTGTCTGGTCTAGAAAGAGTGTAGCTGCGTGTAAAGAAGAATAGTGTGTGATGTCCTCTCTTAAGTTTGCAAGCCGTCTCCCTTGCTGTAACCCCATAACAGTTTTAACATGAGTGATATATCTCTTTTTTAATGACTTTTCATCTGTGCAGTGGGTTTTTCTGGCTTTTTCGTCTCTTGTCCAGATTGGGGTTCATTTTTGTTTCATTTCAGTGTATTTGTCCATAAAGAAAGAGGAATAGAACATCTGACAACATTCCAAGCAGTGTAATATGGAACATTGAGTTGATGTAACTCTGGAAAAACAAAAGAAAAAAAAATCCCTGCTGAAACAAAAAAATATTTTGTTAATACAAACAAAACAATTCAAAGAACCAATACCAGCTTGTTCTAGGTCTCGCTGATCAAAACGATTTTCTAAACAGTAATTTTTTTTAAGGATTTGAATTACATGCAGGTGACCGTAAACCACTGATGTTCTGGATGTCTCTTAATAAAAGAAAACCTTGGAATTTTCCTCACTCTGTTTCAGGGCAGATTTGTTTTTCTGTTGTTGTCGTCGTTAATCCTGGGAAGAAAATACTGAAATGACCTATTGGGGCAGTTTCATATACCTATATTGAAAGAGCGAGAGGATGAATTTCTGATTAGCATGGGTAATAGCAATAATAAAGCTTTATATATCAGGTATTGACAAGATGGTCTCAATAGTCTTGAATAAGATAAGGAGAGGGTTAAAATAAAGCGAAGATTAAAGAAATTTACTCTTGAGTTTAAGGCTGGCATTGATACAAAAAGAGCGCTTGAAGGTTTTAAACATTAACAAAAAGTTCCAAGTTTAGTACGAGAAAGGAGGAACTAAAACTAGTGAGAAGTCTGGTAAAATAGTAAACATATCTATGTCCAATGTTGTTTTTTAAAAGTGCAGAGAAGTAATACCAATCTTATAAAACATTATGGGAACTCCATACATTTGGCCCATAATACCTCAAAGCTAACTACATGTCTGCACACTACAGGCTAATGCAACTGCTAATTGTTGCTTACAATGTCATTAGGGGCTTATACAGGAAATGACACATGATCTGGTGTAATTGGCTTACAATAATAGGTGTATACTGCCTCAGTAGACGCGTCGTCTGTATTCTGTATCCTGCACAAATGAACAGGAAAAGGAATGTTGGCCACAGGGACCATTTAAAGAGAGAGTTTTATAAATGTTTGTGTGTACTTTTATTTGTGTGTGCTTGTTTTAGATTTTTACAGTAAAATTGGCAGTCAATGAGATGTTGTGAAAAAAAGAGAAAGTGTAGTGAACTTATAAACTCTATGAGGTGTTTTTTTTTTTTTACTTGTTAACACTTCTAAGGGTTAAACAATTACAATTAAACAGGGCAGAAACTGAAAAACAATGTAAATAAGAGCAGTCGGACAACTGCAAACCCTCATCCCCGTCACGTAAAATTAACCAAAGTAAAACCTACCGGGGGGACGAAGATGATAAAGTGCTCAGCAGTTCTACTAATCACCCCTTTCAGAATCAAATTGCCCAGTTCCTTAGCTGAGAGGACGCTGTTAAACAGAGGCGTCCACATTGGTCCAGGCCGTGCTCAGTGTGCAGCCAGCTTCCCCCGGAGGTGCTACCCAGCTGGGCTCTCAGCCCTGTTGGCACCAACCCCGGGCAGCATGAGCAGCGAGTGGTGATGGCATACGTCTCTGCAGTGCCTGGGCATTGCTGAGGAGGGTGGGAGTGATGACGGGGATGTTATGTGTGGGTGGTTATGTGTTTGTGTCATTTTGGGGGGTAGTGGGGTGAGGGTGAAGTGATTTGCTCAATGTGTGTGTGTGTTTGTTGGGGTTTGTGTGTGTGTGTGCGTGAGATGTGGTGGCGTGCCATGGCAGATGGGAAGACGTGGCATGCCAGAGAGGGGTGACAGACAAGACAAAGGCCACGGTGTTGAGGCGAGTGTCTCAAACACTCGATAGCCATCCGGCCCAGTGTGTGTGTGTGTCATTGGGCAGAGCTGAAGGCTGACCTTGTCTGTGCAAACACATGACCTCATCTCTCTCCTGTCTCTCAGTCGCTCTGGACTCTGCTTGTGCAATGAGACTCGCCTCTCTGGCCTGCTCCTCCTTTCATGACTTTCCCTCTCTCTCTCTCTCTCTCTCTCTCTCTCTCTCTCACACACACACACTCTCATTGACTTCCTATCCACACTCTGTTTCTTTTTATACATCTCCATACTCTCTCTCTGTTTCAGATTGGCTGTACTGGTATGATTGTACTGATATAATATTGCCCAAAGATCAAATGATAACCTAAGTATATACACACATAAGGCGTATTCGGACATAGCAGTTCTAGGAACACAGTTCTAGGAACAGTCCACTGCAAATTCAGTTCTAACTACCCACCCCCAGAAGCCGTTTTTTCATTTGCATTCGCACAGGCAATAGGAACCGGTAGGAAAGCATAAGTGACGTAAGCACGGCGACGGTGTTTATTGACACTTGAGAGCCAACATACGACGACAACAAAAAGCAGCGTGGAGGCGGCATTCAGGAGTGCATTCAATGAGTACATTCAAGTACTCATTCTCTTACTTCTAACAGGAAAAAATTCTAGTGAAGAAAAGCTAATTCTTTAGTTAGTTCCCACCTTGATGATATTTCCCCTCTTTGTGAAGGTCGTATAGTCATTATCACTGAAAAATTTCCACTCTGAAGCCCTTGGCCTCTAGGGCTGTGAACAGAACAGTCCACCGCTACTCTGGACTGCTAAATAAATTCATTTAGGTAAGGCCTTGGCAGCCCCCCACTCCATTGGTCTGCAGGAGCCCACAGGTTTTCATTGCACTCCATTAACCTATTAGGGCCGCCGACTGACCCGCAGGACACTTCTGCTGACCACGAGGAGGGTAGAGTGAACAGCTGATTAAGTAGCGGTGGCCTACGGACCCAGCTGCTCACTCAAGCCGTAAATGATTTGGCTCATTGCTGTCCTTTGCCCCTTCAAATTTGGACTGAGTTAGGCAGGCCATCACAGCCAGAACTTCAAGGTCTGATGAGTGTAGTTTTCACAAAGGTCTGATAGAATCTGTGAGCTTGTATTGGGGTAGCATATTGGTTCAGTTGGAGATGTGGTGATAGTGTGGGATGAAATGCGGTCAGCATCTGTATGGAAGGTGGGTTCGATTTCTGCCTGCCACTGTTGTGCCTTTAAGGGAGACTGACCCTGCAATTAATTAACTCATTTCTACTAATAAAAGCTTTGACCAACTAAAAATCACAGACACACTGGAGTTGCGCATGGTAAGTGGGCATGCTGTTAAATGAGATTAACTCGCTGCCCAGCTCTGTAGGCTTACTCACAGCAGGTCACCCTTACACTCACTTAAATCTGACTCCACCCCATGACACTAGCACACTGTCCAGTACTGAACACAAACACATGTCCACAGACGTGAGAGGTGGTCATGCTAACACTAGGAGCACCGCAAGAATTTGTGAGACTTTCAAGTGATTTAGACGTTACAGGAAAAACCCATAGCTCAGTCTATTTGGTGTTTGCTTTCCAACTGAACCACTGGAACAACTGACAGTTGACATAGCCTGATAATTAGGTTTCTCAATCACGCCATAAATTCCTAGCACAACAAATAACAATACATTTCTCCAGCGGCAGCACCAAGATTTAATTAGAGACTTTCTAGATAATGTTCAGATCACCCCAAAGACAAGTTGAGTCGATGTTTTGCTTTAAAGTTGCTAACACTGAATTAAATGGCTTAGCAGCTGTAGTGACTTGATAAGTGAAGCCACCAGCATATAGATAAAAACTATATTTCATCTTTCATATTTCATTTCAGATTTCATCTTATACAAATAATATAACAACTCATTGTTTCTTTATTATGACACTGAAAAATCTTCCTGTTGTCCTGTATGTGTGGTGTTTATGCACGTGGTCCTTTCCTGGTGCCGCTGCTGGTCTATGGCTAATGCAGGTTGCCTGTATCAGAGGAATTGATAATTACACAGATGCACTAGACAGTAACCCATAGCCTCAGCCGTGCCCCCAACCTGTCCTGCAGTCTTGCCTGCGGTGTGTGTGTATGTGTGTCAGTGTAGTATAAGTGTGTGTTATCTAAAATGGACGTGTGCATCTATGTGTGTATAAGTTAGGTGTGTGTGCTGTATGTGTGTGTGTGTGTGTCAGTGTAGGTGTGAGTATGTGTTATCTATTTAAGTGGGTGTGTGCATGCTAGGAAAAGTTAGGTGTGTGTGTTGTGTGTGTGTGTGTGTGCGTTTGGGTGGGTTGTTGGGCTGGCCCAGGACTCTGATTAGTCTCAGATGTTGTATGAGGCCGCAGTGGTGACGCAGCAGGAGAACCATCTGCCTCCAGACACGGCATACGTCTATGGGCCCTCAACCACTACTGCAGCGCACACACACACTCACACAGACACCAAACACCTACCCCTGACACACACACACCAAACACCTACCCCCAACACACACACACAAAACCAAGTGCACGCAAGCAGTCACACACTCACACACACATACGCATACACACACACACACACACACATACCTACACAGATACACACACAGGCTCCTTCTTTATATAATTTATTTGGTAGTTGGTAGGAAGAGATGCCTTTTGAAACGATCCCACTAGAATAGATCATAGATGAATAAACTGATAAGGGGGTCATACTGACATTTTCCGGAACAGCAGGGCTATGTCAGTCAATTTGATTTGAACTGGCAAGTGAAATCCCTCCCTGCACAATGCTTCCATGCCGTACGAAGGCGACTGGGAAGTGGGCAGTTGTTGTGTGGATGTAAAAGTGTGTGTGTGTGTGTGTAGGTGTGTGTTTGTGCACATTACTGTGAGTGTGTTTATCTGTGTGTGTGGCTCTCAGTAAGCATGCAGTGGGCATCCCCAGTAGGTTCTGATGGGCATCCTTTCCCTCTGAGCGCGCGCACACACACACACACACACACACAAAAACGCAATCAAGCAACTGGAGCATAAGAAACATGACCCAATTCCAGATCATAGACTGGATTTCTGTATGTTACAGTCACAGAACATCATCCTAAAATATAAAACAGGAAGTATACACTCTCGCTCACTCACTTGCCCCGCTCTTGCTCTCTCTCTCTCTCTCTGTGTATCACAGGCATGGAGATTGACAGAGCGAACCCAGAGGACTGTTAGACTCCTTTTCTCCGTAGCCTACAAAGACGTGTGCTGGCCTTCTCACGTTCTCTGTCCACTAGATATAGATGTGCAGAATTGGATTCACATCAAATGCGGACACATTGACATGAACAGTATTTCTGTTTTCTGTCAAGTTGTAATTTCAAAAGTCGTCTTGGCATGAAGGTAGAAATCCATTCTGCCTCGACGACGAGCTGAGGTTCACCCCTGCTCGCCTCTCCCGAGATTACAGAAATCTTGTGGATGGCATGCGCGTGATGCTTCCAGGAAAAGTATCGGAGAAGGCTCTGCCCCGGGAGAGAGAGAGATCTGAGCGCAGACAGAAAACAAAGTGCGGGGGCTTTCACTGTTCAGGCTAATCAATGCGTTCGCAATTAAGCTTCGCTAATTGCCACAAACTGACAACCTCTCCCCTGCGAACGTTTAATCGCCATGCAGCTCAAATGCCTACACACACGCGCGCGCTGTTTCTGTTATGTAGGCCTACTTTAGCTTGCAAGTGCAAGGCTATTGTGTGTCTGCATTCAGCGTTTCTCGGCATGTATTTTAGGAAGTCATATGAAATATGGATGGCATGGAAGCTTCCTGTGGTACCGTCTCTGACTCATCCTCCTGTCTGTCAAGTCAATTGCCGATTGGCCTGCCAACATCCAACACCAGTGTCTTCATAGCCCAAATATTGATATTTAGAGGTTATTTATAAGCCCAACGGCCGGGGCGATGAGCCCTCACATGTGCTTCGCCCAACAGCTTTAAAAACAACGTAAGAGAAGGCATCTGTGTTTGGAAAAGCGTTTCCACAGTGAGCTTGTTAAGATGCTCAATGGGGAAGCGCGCAGTAGGCTAATGAAATGCTTGCAGATTAATGCAACGTCTCTCATGTTCGCTTATTATTTGTGCGCCCTCCAATATTGAGCGTTCTGTAGGCTATGCCGTAACAGGCACGGGGATTAACGGAGATTAATTAAAAACAAGGTTAATAGCATGACAACAACCGATTGCACTTCCGTTTGGTCGTCTATGTTGAGGATACCTCATTCGACTACCAAGGTTGACAGCTCGTGTAAAAACAAAGAAAGTGTCAGGTCCAGGTGAAATGTATTTGTTCTCCAAGACAGACTATCAAACGTCCAATAATTCGAATTGTTATGCAATGCGCAACGGCTGTTTGTTTCATGGACTTGTTTGCCTCATGCATATTTTACAGAAAAGTGCTCTGCTGGATCGGGCAGTAGCTTCTCGTAGGCCTATATTGGACAGAATGAAAAAAAAAACAATTTAAGAAAGAATTCGGCTTGCCAGCCATTGCAGACAACAGACAGACAGGCAGATAGATAGATGGATAAGCCTTCTATATTAAGAGCAGGATGCAAGTGTGTCAGAGAGCATGGGCCTACGTGTAGGCCCGTGTTTACGTGAAGAACTGTAATTTAAGAGCAAGAGGGTTGCTTGGTGATTGACTGTTATCTCGTATATTTACTGCGTTTGTGACTCACTTGTCCCTGCCGTGAAATGCATGAATCACTTTTGCTCTTACCTCCGCGTTCCCACTGATTTCAAGCGGGTGAGCGTGACTCACAAATGGTGGAGGTTTCCCGAACAACTATATTTCATTTGCAGCAGGCTTAAATGAAATATTTCCCCTGCTGAAATCATTTGGGCATATTGCGTTGTGCGCTCAAGAGCTAACCAACCTGTGGGGCCAGAGAGATTTTCAATTTTGGGGGGTGGATTTTTGTGTTCCACTGTGTGCCGTTCCTTTTTGCGTCTTGTGCTATCCGTTAACGTCTCCTTGATTTCTTATCACAGAGGCAGGAATAAAATTGTATGCTCCATGATTGTGAGTTTTAAATCGCCAATGTCATCCGACGTCATATTTGATACATTTGGATGGAGCCTGCCTAAGGTCTGTAGCCTACTAAGGCACTGACACAACCAGTAGAGGGCACCATTGCCCAGTCAATTCATGCCAGCC
The DNA here is from genome assembly GCF_046254945.1 of Alosa pseudoharengus. Classification (NCBI taxonomy): domain Eukaryota; kingdom Metazoa; phylum Chordata; class Actinopteri; order Clupeiformes; family Clupeidae; genus Alosa; species Alosa pseudoharengus. The sequence continues at coordinate 23,834,284 of NW_027468657.1, forward strand.
CTGCAAGCAGTCAAGGTTTCAGCCGCAGAGAAAATACAGATCACCGGCGAAACTGTAATGAAGAGATTCTGACTTTTATTATTTGGACTTTTACAGTAAGGTAGCCTGAGCAGCAATCTATATGATGTAGCCTAAACCCACTCACACAGTCAACATACCCTTACAAGATCTGGCAGTGGTCTGCTAGAATTTGGCTAGGGGTTGGCCAACTGTAGGGCAGGTTACTGCTGGAGTTTAAAGTAGGCCTACGCCTAATGTGTCACTTGGTAGACACATTAGCAACATTTGCAGTAATCTGGGATTCTTAGTAGCCTAAATCATTTAAGATAGCTTTCAACTCAGTCACAAGGCAAGGCTTTGAGATAAAGAAACTGACATTCCATGATTGACTTTTTAAATGTCAACTGGATTTCCGTCCAGCTCATTCGCATGCACATTCATGAAACTTCCATCCACTGTGTTGTGCGAATTAAAAAACAACATTATCCTTAGGCCAGACTTCGGAACAGCTGTGGGATCAAAACGCCAGGTCAACAGGGCAACGATTACAGAATCATGTAGACTAGGTAGAAATGCAACACATGCGGATAAACTGTTTCCATTAACTTAAATCGCAGTATACATTCTAATCAAGAGTTAATGCACCCCCCTCAATTTTATAGGCGCATTAGAAGATTGTACGCGCATTTCAAGTGTTTCCAGTCCGGATTTCTTATTCTATCTTATATTAATGGCCAACATGCGTATAAAACAGTTGAATGGAAACCCAGCTACTGGAAACCTTGCTATGTCTCCCAACGACTATTCACCCCTCAACTCTCTCCATCAGTGTCTTGACCAGATTAATACTTGGATGTCACAAAACTTTCTTCAGTTGAACAAAGACAAAACCGAGGTCATTATTTTTGGGAACAGAGAGCAAAGATCCAGGGTTGCTACTCTACTTGGCACAAATGGACTTCAGGTAAAGGATGCTGTAAGAAACCTTGGCATAATAATTGACAATGACTTGAGTTTTAATAACCATGTAAAATCAGTCACTAAATCAGCATTTTTTCACCTGAAGAACATTGCAAAATTGAGGAACCTAATGTCAAAGAGTGACCTAGAAAAACTTATTCATGCTTTTATTTCAAGCAGGATAGACTACGGAAATGCCCTTTTAACTGGGATTTCCAAAAAAACTATAAAGCAATTACAAACTATACAAAATGCAGCTGCTAGAGTGCTAACTAGAACTAAAAGAAATGAGCACATCACCCCTATCCTGAGGTCCTTACACTGGCTTCCTGTCATCTATAGAATTGATTTTAAAGTTTTACTTCTTGTTTTTAAAGCACTAAATGGCATTGGACCAAAATATATACATGACATGTTCATACAGCATACCCCAGCCAGATCACTGAGGTCTCAAAACAAAAATCTGTTGGTTCAAACAACTGCCAAAACAAAACGTGGTGAGTCAGCTTTTAGTGTTTATGCAGCTAAACTATGGAACAAACTGCCAGAAGAGATCAAAAATGCTCCCACAGTTACCATTTTTAAATCAAAACTAAAGACCACGCTCTTCAGTGATGCATATCATTAACATTGCTAATGTTTTCCTTTTAGTATGTATACATTTATTTTATTTCCTATCTCTTTATCTTTTTATCTTTTTATATATTTTTATTTTTATTTTTATTTTTTATCTTTTTATCTATTTCACTCTCCTTGTTCTTTTTTAATACATAATGTGGTTTTATTGAATGTCTTTTATTGCTGTCATGTACCTTTTTACTATAAACTACACTGCTGTCTCCTCTCTGTAAAGCACATTGAACTGCTTGATGTAAGAAATGCGCTATACAAATAAAATTGCCTTGCCTTGCCTTGCCTTTCAAAAACAACCACGATTAGCTCTAGGCTACTCTCTTTTTCTGACAGGCTTACCTAGCCCTACCGTCTCCGGTACAAGATAACACATAGTGTTCGGACACCTCCGTTTGCTCTAATGCAGCACCAAACACACAACTGGAACTGGGATCTATGTGCCATAGGCTACTGCCAAGGTATTTAAAGTCTCCCTCTGTGTGAGGCCTAGTGCTTTTTAGTTCAGTTCCTATGGGACCAAGCTATATTCCCCGTCCTCCTGTAGCCTAATCATGGCGATGTGGCTATCGAGGCTATCGAGTGCTTTGAGTAGAGTGGTTCTATTTTGCAAGTCATTCCAGAATTGCACCATGCAGATGAGAGTCTCCATCAACAGCCATTTAAAATGGTTTCCTGACTTCATTACAGCTACAAATGGAACCTCAAGTTAACAACCCTCCAATTACACATGTGATTATGCTCCTTTAAAGCTTGAACAAAGCTTGACCATGTAGATTTCGTTAAAGTGTTTTTGCAGAAACTTTAACCCTTCAGCCGGGGAGTTTTGAACATTCTAACAGAAGATTCTGTTCCGCAACAATGTAAGGTTCTAAAATGGCATGTTGAATTCAGAGCCATAAAGGTACCTTTATGTTCCATTATCACCCGGAGAGAAGAAATACTCTTTTCTGATTGGCTGGTGGGGTGGCTATTAATTCTGAATAACAGGACACCGTTCCATATTAATACTTAGGAATGGTAACTATAACAACCATAGTAGGACGACGGTTGCAGCGCTCTAGAATCTTTGGTTGCAGGCTTCGCAACAATGGAATCAACTGTAAACAGTAAACTGGGCCAACGAAAGTTGTACAACAAGCTGAACTAGCTTCTTTTTAAACAGAACCACGTGTTTCCTTTGCTTTACAGTGGCAACCGGGTGATAAGCAGGATAACGGAATTACGGAATTAAATACGGAATTAATGGACTCCTCCGCTGCGCGTCAGGGAGTTTTTTGCCCCTCGCCCTCGTCCATTAATTCCGTATAACAGGACACCTCTGCGACCGTTATCCCTTACTTATGGCTCTGGTTGAATTCAATGAACCCAGATATTCTTTAGAACATTCAATTTCCAACATTCCCGTCACGGTGTGACAGTACTGGCTTAAAGGTGTTTCAGGGGTTTAGAGCTTTAAAGGTGCGATTTGTAGGATTGTTACCGAACATTCTGTAGGCCAAAATCAAAACACTGGTGAACGTTCTCAAGACTACCAGACGCGAGCCTCTTCTGGGTTGCCAGATGTAATGAAGACTTAGCTAACGTTAGATGACCTGCATCTGCTTTAACGTTTCTCCAACCATGACCCAGCTACACATACGGAAACAGTGAAAACAAAAAATACCTCTCTAACCAACGTAACATATTTAGCTGAAGTTAGCGATGCAGATGAAGTTTAGCCTAGGCTACCTGTTGTGGAGAAATATGGCCAGCTCTGCGTCAGACTTGATATTCTTCGTTTGACGAAGACGTCACCATCTCAGGAAGCTCCTCCGATGTCCACTTAATTTGTTTCTGGAAAATTTTGGAAAATTTCCTGCCTCTCGTAGGCGTTCATGACTACAACTGACAGTTGTTGACAGTTGGCCTTTGCTAATTTGGCAACCCAAAAAGGAGGACGGGCTAGCCCATTATTAATACGCTATTCTAGAATTAATCGTTCAAAACATAAACGAAAATTCCAAGAGATTCCGCCCTGTAACTCATTTTTTTTATGGGTTTTACGGGTTAGAGTAATGTTGTCAAATAAGCCATTACTTCAATTCATCGTGTTTCCTTACTCTCTGACAACATATGGTGATCATTTTTGGAATGGTTACAGTTTATTTTCCATTATTTCCTACATACTGGACCTTTAAGGTGAATGTGGTGTAAAAAGTTAACTATTGTTATTCAGATCTGGAAAAAAATTAAGAGATCACTGCACATTTTTCTGATGTCAACCTAGTGACATTCGAATGAGTTGAGACCACTACAAATTTTGGGTAAGAGACCACTGCAAATTTGAATATGACAGGCAACTCATTCGAATGTCACTCAGCAACCGTAGGATGACATCAGAAAAATGTGCAGCGGTCTCTTAATTGTTTCCAGAGCTGTATATCTTAAAACTAATCAGATTGCTAAAATTACCTGAATTGTGTGGGACTAATGTAACCTATGTAAGTAGGTAGCAGTATACTTTCATTGAACCAGGTATGATAACATATTTTTGAGAAAACAGTAACATGCTGCACAGGATTTCCCTTGTAGGACACAGCAACACCAGCAACCTTGAAAAATGTGCCTAATCTGGTATCTTGTCCGAAAGGCGTGGGGTAATGAGGTCTTTAAAATGCAGTGCGTCACAGCCAATCTCATATGTAGCACACTTGTTTTGACACTCTCTGATTAATTTGTCGTTCATTTGGATTCGTGTCCGTTTGTCTCTGACGCTAATTCACCTCTCGAGTCGCAGCAGAGGCCGCGACCGGAGTGCTGCCGCGATGAATCATCACACACTCTAAGCGGGAGCGCAAACGGACAGCCACTCGCTCTAAGACGAAGATGAGAATAAATCTTTTCATCCAAAGACAAAGAAGGAAGGAAAGGAACAAGAAATGAAAGAAAGAAAGAAAAAGAGAAAAGAAGAAAAATATGGACAGAAGGATAGGTATTAAGATGGATATGAGAATAGAATGGAAGTGACTGAATGGAAGTTGAAGGTGATGATCAAAGAAACTACAAATAAAGAACGACACAGAAAGAGAAGAGAGAACACAGTGCCACAGTAAAAGAAACGAGAGACCACGAGAGGCCTGGGGACATATTACCTGTACTTACACACTCAGAGTTTCTAATCAACCACCTTTGATCTGGGCCTGGTCATTCACTGCTAATCGATCCAGTCTTCAGTGATCGGCTCATCAGGTCTTGTACCTGGCGGCCTCCTTGATTGATGGCGCCAGGGTAGATAAATTATCCCCTTATAGTTATGGACCTTTGATGATAACCAAGGCCATTACTCTTATTTAGACTGGGGCTTGAATAGAAAGGAAGGGTCTCTGTGTGTGTGTGTGTGTGTGTGTGTGTGTGTGTGTGTGTGTGTGTATGTGAGTGAGGGAGAGAGACAGAGAGAGAGAGAGTGATCTTCAGATTTTCTTCTGATGTCTAAATACTCTCAGCATAGTGTTGATGGTTTAGCTCAGTGACTCAGTGTGTGAGTGAGTGAGTGTACATGTGTGTGCCTATGTGTGTTTGTGTGTGTGTGTGTGTGTGTTTGTGTGTGTGTGTGTGTGTGTGTGTTTATTTGGAATGTCTGGCCCCTATACTTGGCAGTGAATGGATGGTCTTGTGTAATATCTGGTGTAATTGACTGTATTCATACATGTTGTGGCAGGCTATGTTTAGAAGCCTTCCTATTGATTGTCGCTTGTTGTGCTCTTGTAGCCAACACACACTATGTGAAGGTCACCGCAGTGACTGAATAGACGATACAAGGGAGGGTAGCAAGAGAGCCTGAAGACAATTCAGCGAACCACACTGAGGATTCAAGGGGAAAAGCACAAAACCATTGTAGGGACTGTGCCTCACGTGGACGAACAGCATCAGGACCAGTGAGCGGCTTTGAAAGCCTTCTGTTTCCTCTCTGGTTTTGTGTTTGCAAGGAATGTCAGCAAGAAAGAATTTATCTGGATCTAATTCAGTGTTAGAATGAACTTCACTTCCTCAGAATGACCTCAACTGCAGATGACGCCTCTTATATTCCAGGCTTTTCACTGGGAGAAACGGAAAAAAAACATGTGATGAAGCCGCAGTAGCCTTGTCACCTGAGAAATAGCCGGCCTGGGTTCAGTTCCCGAACCTGATGTTGTAAGTCCCTGTCACTTTGGATAAAATCGTCTACTAAATCACACTCACTTTACTTTAATTCTCAAAGGCTTTCAGATGTTCTCCAAAATGTCGGCAAAATCATTTGGAAACATCTCTACTTGTAATCCCATTTCACAAATGTTTTATATGATGACGCAGGAAAGGCTGATTATGTGTGTGAAACTGTGAAACCATAAACCATAACTGATTGACAGAATAAGTTGGGGCCCATCAGGGACAGAGAGACTCTGAATACTGATTTGTTGAAAATACCTGATTGGGATAATTAAGTCTTGGAACTGACTCTGTCTGATGAGTTCAAAAAAGCTCTAAACAGGCAGCCGTTAACAACTGCAGGAAATTCACTGAAGCACCTTGGCACAGTCGCCGCCCTGATGATGATGATAATGATGACTATTCTTTAGTTATTTATTCTAAAGTTGAATCTAATTGTAATGGAACCGAGCGGAAGTTACCATTAACAAATGTGGGTGTGGCCAAAGAAGCAGAGGCAGTAGTGAAGATGGACAGTAATTTATTATTCGGCTTGGCTCGAACAACCAAGCAGAAGAGTCCATAGAAAAATGCACAGAAAAATGTTAATAATAATCTTCCAAAATTTCAATATTAAACCTATATGAAAAATCTGCTTTAGCATCTAATCTTGCGAGATTGAACCAGTATGAAAAAACTGCTTTAGCTTCTAATCAAAATACAGCAGCATTGTAACAGTCATAGTACTCACAGTACCCTACACATCACATAGGCCAGACAAGCGTAACATCAGACTAGACAGAGGGGAACATATACCTAGCGGCCAGCACCATTTAACATAGACAGGTAAACACTAAACAATCAATTAACACACAATAGACAAGACAGACCCTGGGCCACAAGCATAAATATATATCATTTGTCACTAGCAGAATGAGCTAAATACATTGTTAAATAATAAACTTGGTTACATGTGGAAAGACTAATCATCGATGCGGCTTGATCAGTTCCGTCACGAAATACCCCACAATCAATTAACCTAATGGAACGGTCCAATACCGCCCGGAAACAATAAACAGTCCATGCAATCCAGTCGGCCCTCCTTTGCCACCGGACCTTCAGAAGCTGGAACGAGAGGACGCCATGAACGCGAATCGGTAGATATCGGTTGACAAACATTCAAACTTATGTGTCTAATTCAGACAAACAATAAATGTGCCACCATTGCTAATAGCTCCGTGTTGTGTTGTTTCTTACACATACACAAAAGTGCTAGCCACATAGCAATGGCCCATGTACGAGTGTGTGTGTGTGTGTGCACAAATATCAGCTGATGTGTAGAGGACG
>NW_027468657.1:23853887-23876387 GCF_046254945.1 Alosa pseudoharengus
AGAAGTAACCCAAGAAAAAACAGTCAGAAAAATAATTGCCCTATTTTTATTTTTTGCTATTTCTTTTTTTTGTTGTTGTTGCCTGTAGCTCAAATGTCATTCTTGGCAAGTGACTTCAGCTTGTTATGATGAATGTGTTAATCAAGAATTAACAGGCGAATCGCTATTCCATTCACAGGGCGACCTCCCTCCATGGCTTCCTTTAAGCTTCTCATGAATGCAGGAGAGACAAGTACGTCAGCAATTAGTCTAATCTAGCAGCCCACACAAGCACAGACTGAGAGAGGGAGGGAGAGAGGGAGTCAGAGAGAGGGAGGGAGAGAGGGAGTCAGAGAGAAGGAGATGGAGAATAGGAAAGGAGGGATAGGGGGATCAGGGGGGAAGGGAATGAGAGAGGAGGAAGAGGTAGCGATAGAGATAGAAAGAAAGAGGAAATGAGTGTGTTTGTGTGTGTGTGTGTGTGTGTGTGTGTGTGTGTGTGTGTGTGTGTGTGTGTGTGTGTGTGTGTGTGTGTGTGTGTGTGTTGGGGGAGGGCAGGGGAGAGAAGAGAGAAAGAGAGAGAAGGGATGGAGAAAATGAGATTGACAGAGAAAAGAGTGGAAAGACCTCATGATGCTGGAAAGACAGGATATGTGTGTAGCCATGAATATATGCAGAAGATGGAGCATGGAGATATCTGTGTGTGTGTGTGTGTGTGTGTGTGTGTGTGTGTGTGTGTGTCTTTGTTTGATTGTATATGTCTGTGTTTGTGTTTGTGTGTGTCTGTGTTTGTGTGTGTGTGTGTGTCTGTGTGTGTGTGTGTGTGTGTGAGTGTGTGTGTGTGTGTGTGTGTGTGTGTGTGTGTGTGTGTGTGTGTGTGTGTGTGTGTGTGTGTGTGTATACTTTTCAGTATGGCTGGGTTATGACTCAGCCTGATGATGTCACTCGCGGATAACCAATCACTCTAATGTTTCCAGGCCGGAAGTTGTGTCGCAAGGATCCGCGAGGAAAATCCGTTTATATATGAGCCAGGAGCCATATCAACTACACCTGAGACATTCCTCTATTTCTCTGACGCACACACACAACAACAACACACACACACACACACACTTTTTCTCTCTCACACATTCTCTCTGTCACTCTCTTTATTTCTCTCTCTGTCACTCTCTCCCTTACTCTCTCTTTCTGTCTATCTGACTTTATCTGTCTCATTCTGTATTTTACTCTCTCCTTCTCTATCTGTCTCCCTTTACGTGTCACTCTCTCCCTCCTTCTCTCTCTCTCTCTAGTGTTGAGCTGAGGTAAAGGTCAGTGGAGTTCAGAGGGAGGGTGGTGTTGATTGGAATGGACATCACACACACACACACACACACACACACTCACACCAGCTATAGAACTTGAAAGTTTCAGGTGTTGCAATGTATTAGGCCACTTGCTGACACTTTCCATTGCGATAAGCGAACCAACTACTTGCGGAATGATATGAAAGATGTAAATAAGAAGCACAAAACCCATTTTACTTGACAGCATTCAGTTATACATAGCAATGGTCTGTTCAGTGCAGTGAAATACCATCATACCCTTATTTGGAAACAGTTTACACTGACCCAAATGAACACATACTTTTTATGTGAGGAATGTTATGGTTATGGTTATTGTTATGATTTGGCACAGTTTTAGTTAGATTAGCAGGGAACATTTTTTAAAAAGTTGGTAAGACTATATTAAGGAGAATAGCACTAAACAACAAAAAGCAATAATGTCAATTCAATAAATAGCCTAATGAAAATAAATAATGAAAATATACAAATGCTATAATATACTATACTATAATATAATATAATATAATATACAAACTCACACTTCATAAGAAACGCTAAATTAACTAAGTGCATGCTGAACAGATCCTTAGACCCTTTAGACCCCTCTTGCAAGACCCAAAACTATCGCAGGAAGGGAGAGCACTGGGCAACTTATTCCACCAACAAGGAATCACTGCTTACTAGATTTTCTACTCTGCATTGTTGGCCTATGAGTTGTAATTAAGTCATATCTCGCCTTTGAACAAATTTAATCAGTCCTCATGAGTCACACATGCACAATGCTTGATTGACAAGTAATTTGGCAAGCATTCCAACAAATGCCATGTCATTGAAACTGGTGAAGCTTGACACATAATAAGCGCTTTCAGACATACGTGTAAGACCGGAGGTTCTGCCGATGTTAAACGGTGGGGCCGTATATCTGAACGACATAACCGGTCATATGGAAGTCCGAATTCACCCGGTGTTTATACTACCCCCGACCTAGTATTTCCTCCGGACATTATGTAAATGTGCTGTGTCTGAACGAGGAGTAGAACATTCGGTTAAAATCACACCTAGTGAGAGGGCGTGTTGGTGACGTTTCTTTCATGCGTCCATGTGGTTAGATCTGACTTAAATGCCAGTGTTATGATGGAGTGGCATAGTGCTGTCCAGAAAATCTCCAACCTGGAAAGATGCAGACATCACGGAGCTACTGTCCATGAGGGCATACAACATTTTGATAGAACACCTGAAGGGAACGTTAGAGACACGTTAGGCTACAACTGCATGGCAAGGAGAAACGAATTCAGAAGACTGAATCATCATAAGCAGAAGGCGCTGAAAAGGCAGTAGCCTATAGCGACGTCGTTGACGACAATAACAGGAGTATTTAATAAATTGTTAGCCAACACGGTTTTCTGTTTATTGATAGCCTTCATGACCTGCTGAGCTCGCTGATATTTGCTGAGCATATATGCCTAGAGAAAATGAAAACGAAGAAAACCCAACTTTGTTCCAAGCTCCTTACGTAAATGCTACACATGGGGAGAGGATGCTTTTGGAAAAAATAAACCATGAAAAAACGAACAACTTCACTGTTATTAATGTTAGTATTTTGTTTGTTGCTTAAAAACGTTGTATGATCTTGAAGTCTTGAGTTAGCCTACTGAATTGGCTGGTAGCCTACCATAAAGTTTGTGCATGCTCTCTCTCTCCAACGCAAACCAGATTTGGGGTTCTATAGCCTAGCTAATTCTGGTACATAACGTTGAAAACAGATAAATGTGTTTATTTGAAGCACACATACAAATACTGTAGGCTAGGTCAATTTCAAGTGCCCACTTACGTGACTAGCATACTTCAAGTATTAGCCTTTGCACAATAGATTTCTTCTTCTTTAGCCTACATAATGATAGGCTATATTTTGTAAACAAGAAGCAGCTGTGACAGGCAGCGGCCGCATATAATCTGCGTCATGTCTCAGCATCTTGTGAACTCTACAAGCCCCCACCCCTCACTCGACAACCACACGGAGATTCTGTAATGTGCGTGTATGTCGTTCACACATACGTCCGTGTAAGGTCAGTATTAGGTCCGCAGTTTAGCATCATATCTGAATCATCCGAAGGGTAGGACCTCCGTTTGACAAACCTCCTCATATACTCCGGAGGTTATATCTGAAAGCGCTTATTAATAAGTGTTTTAACTCATTTGCATATGAGGACTTACTCGGTAAATAGATACCTAGATGTTTTGGGGGCAAGACTAAACAGCAAGCAATGGTTCATACCATTTTGTATGAATCATTAATTAAGAACACTGGTGAAATTAGACTTTTGTTATGATCTGATGGGCACCATCAACCATAGATGATAGACATTCCATATGACATCAAACCGCCCCAACCGTTGCCTGTTTCAAATATAGACATAAGATCAACTGTTCTCAGATACTTTCTGATCAAATGCTTTACTTTAAATCAGATGCGCTCTGTGTTTTATCACTTTTAATTAGGCCTATACTTTACTTTTAAAAATATTTTTGTTTCTCCTTTTATGCTTTTATTTACAACTAATAACTATTCTTTGATTTTGTTTATCTAAAGCACATTGAATTGGCTATATAAACTTCCCTAGAGGTTAAACAAGCAATCGAGAGAATTCTGTTCAAATAAATGACCAAAGCAATTAAGAAAAATCTGTAAAAGTCTGTGAAGTGAGCATGTTTGTGTTAATGTAAGGATTATGTCTAAATGATACTCAAACTCATTGAATTTTGACAGTTGTTTGTTCCATAATGTAACTTATAATACCATGCCATGTTTTCAGTGTAACAGCATATCAAATTGACATGACAGCATGAGAAAGAGAGAGAGAGAGAGAGAGAGAGAGAAAGACCCACAACAAAACCTAAGGAAAAAAGGCAGTCACTTTCAAGCATATCAGGTTATAATAAGTATATAGCTTTTTGCTCTCGCGTTGCACTCTGGCCCCCCCTTCTTTCCCTTAAACCTTATTTTGTTCTGTGGTGGCCTCATTCAACCTGATTCAGAAAGGAGGCCCATATAGGCCTGAACATACACAAGCAAGCTTCACAGACCATCAGAGCAGGCACAAGAAAAGGATTGAGGAATGATGGTGCATCACACAAGGTGAGGTGTTGAAGATGTTTAAGTGTGCAGTGATGTCTGTAGCTAGCAAAATATGATGTGAGAATTAGGATGGTAAAGACAGCGCTTATATTGTGTCGCAAGTGCTTTGGATTGATATCTAGAAACTCTACTGATATGGAATGTGACATGATCAAAATTGTGCTGTGTGGAATCACAGATCTTATTGTATCATCTTAATTTCTAACGTTATGCATTGTAACCATTGTAACAAAGCTTATATTGCACAATTACTCATCTGACTGATAAATAACAGTATAATAAATTTTTAGATTTTTACACTTTTTTTCCAATTTTATGGAACAAGCATTGCTATTTCAAATTAACACTCAAATATGTTATTTGTTATTAGTACATGTTTGTAGTAAGTAATAGTATTGTTTTTATGTAGGACCTTCACATATTCTAAAAACTAGATGTACCGCATAGCGGTACAAAATATGACCGCCGCTCAGTCCTGTACATCCGTTCCGCGTCTCCATATTTTACTCCATCCCCCACTCTTGAAACTTTTGTGTATGTTTGTTTGGCATGCCTGAGTGTGTGTGTGCGGCTGCACAGAAAGTAGCCTACTGGTGCTGAAAAGGTGAATAGATTGTAGAATAGCCCAAGAAGATGTAGCATTGTTATAAAACCTTTAAAATCTCTAAACAATCACAAGTAGGGCAGTTCATCACAGTTCATCCATTGCAACTGGATTGATGAAAGGTCACTTACACCTGTAGGCTACATTGTATTTGGGAAAAGCAAAAGGTATCAGCATAATTTTATTTATTTATTTATTATGACCGCCACTAGCGAAGCTAGCGAAAGCGGTCATATAGGGATTGTCAAAGTTTTTTTTTTTTTTCTTTTTTTTTTCCCCGTCATCTACTTCCTGAAATTTTGGTCAACGATACCCGGGGCACCGAAACACCGGGGCACATGAAATTTGGTGGGTATGTAGCCCCACTAGACTTTTACGGAAAAATTTCGTTTGGTCCACGGGGGCCACTCCCCCTCCGCGCTGGGCCCCCCGAAACCCAAAAAATGCAGTTTTTCCTAAATAACTACCTGAACCGTGGCACCGAGGATGAAGAAATTTTTATGGTATGTTGGTCTCAAGGGCCCACATCAACCTAGCCCATAATCACTCATTTGTGATTTGCACCCCCCCGGTAAAAAATGAAAATGCAATATCATTCTGCTTTAATCGCCCCTCTCTTCAGTAAAGACGTTCAGAACTGCACCAAATTTTATGTGTATGATTAACCTGACATTCTCTGTGGGTATGCCAAGTTTCGTAGAATTTCATCCATGGGGGGGTCTAAAAAATTAAGTTATGTGTACATTTAGTGACTGTACACTCATTGGCCTGTAGATGATGGTGCACACATATACACATGCACACACACACACAGGCACCCACATACTATCGGTATTAGAACGGCCGATACATAATTACAAATTCAGTAGGATTAAAAGAAAGCCAAAATAAATATTCATCATCATCATCATGGCTGCATTTCCAGTATTGGCGATAAGTAGTCGTTTGTCCACTAGATGGCGCATCGTTGCAGTGAGACGTAATTTTGTTGGATGTTAATCTGTGGGTTGGAAAGACACTACGCTTCCTACAAGGACAAGACTGTAGGCTACAGTAGTTTACCGCAGAGAAAGTCTAAGGGTAGGATGATTTCTGCATGACATGTAATTCCCATTTCCTCTTGAAGCCGATATAATTCTGAGAATGTTTATCGGACATGCTTGTTTTTTACTGCAGGTAGGCTACGTTAATCCTATCAATAGCAGAACGTAGGTAAAATAATGTTACCGTTAGCATGGTTGAGTGATGGAGGCCAATTTGATTATTGATGTATTTGTAGAAAACCATAAATGCGTTTATAGGCTACCAAGCAAATCGATAACAGCACTAATTGTATCTTTCGACTGTCATCTCATTTGCTTATGGCCATAACCTAGGCTACTAACAGGAGCTAAGTGAGTTAGCCACAACACGTTCGCTACGTGATGGTTTTTTAATGGAAAATATATAGGCTACCTGAAAGATAACCTGTCTATGATGCACCCTAAACACCGGGCTGGGACATATATGCTCAAGGTCTCAAAAAGCATCTGAGTCAACGTCCATTCCCAAACACCCATATAGGCTACTTCAATCCTCTATTTTCAAAGGTGATTCAAGGAAGAGCATGGCTCAAAGTAAAGTAGGCTAACTGAAACTACATAAATTCGTCAAAGTGAATAATTTGTGTCAACTCGCCGCAATTTATTAACGCACCCGTGATTATCTACATCTCCATTTAAACCAGATGTTTTAGAGCGCACGTTGAAATGTATTCAGGGCAGGGCTGTACCTACACATATTTGTTGCACGTGCTACAAAAATCATTCTTTGCGATGGATGATTTAGTACCAACGTTACACCGGTCAGATACAGTTTTGCCTATGGCTATTCCGTGAGACTGAGGCGCTTTTTGTTTGTTCGAAGTGCGTGTTTAGGGTGTGAGAGGGGAGTCGATGTGCTTTGATTCCAGTTTGGTAGTTGTAGTCTATGCAATTAAAAAACACGTGTGTGTGAAGTATCCAAACAATGATAACGCTTTCATTATGGCTGCTTTAGCCACAGACCTTGAGCTACTGTACGGTGGGTTGGGTTCCATTTAGAAGTGTCCACTTCATTCCCTTTCCGTGATTCACAGCTACGTGAAATGTATTACTACTGATATGCAAAACTATTAACTTTTCGCCAAGAGGTGGCAGCTTGATACAAGGTGTAAGCCATTGGTTCCGAAGAAGAGATTTTATTTGGGTCGCCAGCATAGCCTAGTGACAATTTGTGTTGTGTAATAGGCCTAGCATAGGGCCTACCTTATATAGCTTATAGTTTGTTAACAGTCACGGTTTTGTCATAACTCCCTCTGCATTTTTGCATTTAGAATAGCTCTAAAACCGGGGGGCGAACACGTCGCAGGGGGGGCGCCAGTGCGTGGATATCTCAATCGCAAAATTAAACAATATTTCTATCGGGCGCCTACCATGGACTAGGCTGGGTGAAAATCAAAAGATTGCGTCAAAAGATTGAGCTTAACCATGGACCTCATGGTTGCAAAATGCAAGGGAACATGAATCAGCATATTATTTGCACAAACAATAACGGACAGTAGCTCTTCAACTTTGCCCGTTAAAATGTGTATGAACAGTCTCGCAACGCATTTCATGAAGGCCCTCTTGGACATGTCAGTTATTTGCACCACTGGGTAAAACGGCATTTTGTTTTAGACTACTGGTATTTAATTTGTGCATTGACAATAAAGCTGAATATCATTTGAACTAGATGACTAAACTTATGCATATGTAGAAGAAGAAACATTCACAAAAATCCATGACATGACCTCTCTTCTTGATAGCTGTTGAAAACTGCATGGAACTGACAGGGAGTGTTTTGTTTAATAACAAATAAATACATTATGCTGCTACCTTCTGCTTTTCCCAAATACAATGTAGCCAGGTGTACCTTTCATCAGTCCAGTTGCAATGGATGGACTGTGATGAACTGCCCTACTTGTGATTGTTTAGAGATTTTAAGGGTTTTATAACATTGTTACAGATTTTTTGGCCCAGAAACAAATCTATTCACCTTTGCAGCGCCAGTAGGCTACTTTGTGTGCGGAATGTGTGCAAACACACATTCCAACCACAAAAGTTTCAAGAGTGGGGGATGGAGTAGAAGATGGAGACAAATTCATTAATATGATTTATTTTCGCGGAATGGATGTGCAGGACTGAGCGGCGGTCATATTTTGTACCGCTATGCGGTACATCTAGTTTATTTATTTATTTATTTATTTATTTATTTATTTATGTATTTATTTATAAATAAACAAAAACATCTCTGTCAGTTCCATGCCGTTTTCAACAGCTATCAAAAACAAAGGTCATTTTTGGATGGATGGATTTTTTGTGAATGTTTCTTCTTCTACATAAGATTTTAGTCATCTTTAGTTCATGTAATATTGTCAATGCACAAATTAAGTAACAGTAGTCTGAAACGTTATTGTTAATGCACAAATTAAGTAACAGTAGTCTGAAACGAAATGCTGTTTAACATCTAACCAGTGTTGCAAATAACTGACATGTCCAAATGGGCCTTGATGAAATGCGTCGCTAGACTGTTCATACACATTTTAACGGGCCAAAGTTGAAGAGCTGTTGTCCGATATTGTTCGTGCAAATATAGGCTGATTCATGTTCCCTTGCATTGTGTGACTGAGGTCCATGGCTAGTCTGGCTTTCACCAGACCAAGCTCAATCTTTTAAGAAATCAAAAAATAAATAGCGGGCAGATCAGGCTGGGTCCATAGGCACCCGATTGAGATATCCACGCTCTGGCTATTCTAAATGCAAAAATGCATCAGGGAGTTATGACAAAACTGTAACTAGCAAACTAGATCCTAATAAAAATGACCTTTGTTCCCTAAGCTACAGGTAGGCTTATAAGGTAGGCCTATTTACAACATAGGCTAAATTGTCAATAGGCTATGCTGGCGACACAAATAAAATCTCCTTTGGAAACCAATGGCTTACGCCTTACAGTTTCAAGCGGACTTAAACTGCCATATCATGGCGAAAAGTTGTAATAAAATTCACGCCGCTCCATGAGTCAAGGAAAGCGCGAATGAAGTAGCCACTTCTAAATGGGACCCCACTACACAGTAGCTTAAGGTGTGTTGTTGCTAAAGCAGCCATAATGAAATGAAGGTGTCATTGTTTGGATACTTCACACACACGTGCTTTTTAATTTCACAGACTACAACTACTAAGCTGGAATCAAAGCACATCGATTGCCCTCTCACACCCTGCACGCACTTAAAACAAAATAAACAGGCGTCTCAGTCTCACGCATGTATAGGCAAAACTGTATCAGACCGGTGTAACGCTGGTAAATCTTCCATTGCACAGATTGATTTTTGTAGCACGTGCAACAAATGACAGTCGAAAGATACAATTACAGTGCTGCTATCAATTTGCTTGGTATAACCGCATTTATAGTTTTCTACAGATGCAATCAATCAAATTGGCCTCCATCACTCAACCAACGCTAACGGTAACATTACCTAGGTCCTTATTGATATTATAAGATTAACGTACCTGCAGTAAAAACCAAGCATGTCCGATAAATATCCTCAGATTTATTTCGGCTTCAAGAAGAAATGGGAATTACATTTCATGTGAACATTGTCCTATCCTTATTAGACGTTATCTGCGGTAAACAGTCCTTGTAGGAAGCGTCCATTGTTTTTCCAAAACACTTTTAACTTCCAACAAAATTACGTCTCACTGCAACGATGCGCCATCTAGTGGACAAACGACTACTTATCGCCAATACTGGAAATGCAGCCATGATGATGATGATGAATATTTATTTTGGCTTTCTTTTAATCCTACTGAATTTGTAATTATGTATCGGCCGTTCTAATACCGATAGTATGTGGGTGCCTGTGTGTGTGTGCATGTGTATATGTGTGCACCGCCATCTACAGGCCAATGAGTGTACAGTCACTAAATGTACACAAAACCTAATTTTTTTAGACCCCCCCATGGATGAAATTCTACAAAACTTGGCATACCCCCAGAGAATGCCAGGTCAATCATACACATACAATTTGGTGCAGTTCTGAACATCTTAACTAAAGATAGGGGCGATTAAAGCAGAATAATATTGCATTTTCATTTTTTACCGGGGGGGTGCAAATCACAAATGAGTGATTATGGGCCAGGTTGATGTGGGCCCTTGAGACCAACATACCATAAAAGATTCTTCATCCTCAGTGCCACGGTTCAGGTAGTTATTTAGGAAAAACTGCTTTTTTTGCGGTTCGGGGGGCCCAGCGCGGGGAGGGAGTGGCCCCCGGGGACGAAACTACATTTTTCTGTAAAAGTCTAGTGGGGCTACATACCCACCAAATTTCATGTGCCCCGGTGGTTCGGTGTCCCGGGTATCGTTGACCAAAAATTCAGGAAGTAGATGACGGGAAAAAAAAAAAAAAAACCTCTACCAATCCCTTATATGACCGCTTCGCTAGCTACGCTAGCGGCGGTCATAATTATAATTATATAATTATGATTATGACCTGACGTGCATAACATGTTATTTCTGAGGTAACCTGAAAAATAAAAAGCAGGTCAGTGTTGGTGGGGCTAATATGTGATTCCCCTTCCAGTTCAAGGACAATGAGACTGCCACTGCTTGTGTATCAGCTTGCCCTGATTCTGCACGCCACAGCCCTGAATGGATGGGATGTTTGTCCCAGCCACCCAACCTTCAGAGAGCCAGGTCAGTGGAAGACAACCACTTCCCATTTCTCAGCGAACTCACCTTTCCATTCCAGCGAACCTAAGACATGGGGGAATGGGACCACCCTGACACCTGAGAAGCGTCTCCTTTCTTCTCCCAAAGGCATTCAGTGTCTCAGAGTGTAATGTTAGCGAAAAAGAGATCCTGTTGTGGCTTCTTTCCTTTATGTTCAAATTTATTTGTTTTTTGAGAATGTAGTGATCAGATCACAGTGTGTGTGTGTGTTTCTACTTCCTTTTTCATTACAGCCAACAGTGACATCACGGTCGTCTGTGGCACAACAAGAATGGAACTGGAAATCCTCCTCTGTCCACTGTACTTTGGGGGCTACAACGAGTCCCTGGTGGCCCTCAATGGCCATTTTGACAAGGCCAGCTGCCAAGGCACCCCTAACTACAACGCCAACCCACCGGTGGTGAAGTTTAACTTCTCCATGTCAGACGATTCTCTTTCGGCATGCTCCAACAAAGTGACGGTATGAAATATGATAGAGAATCATATATATATATATATAGATAGATAGATAGATAGGTGGAGTGTTGTGTTCCTTTGCATGAATACATGTATTTACATATGTTCATGAGGTTCTCACATGTCTTCTTGATGGAACAGATCACAGAGGAAACAGGTTCTGGCGTGTTCTCAGACTACTCGAAGGTCCAGTACGTTAACATCTCTGGGAGAATCAACACCTATGATCCTAGTGGTGCCACCATTGTCTATCGCCAAGAGCTGATGTACCTGTACTCCTGCAAGTACCCACTCCAATACCTCACCAATAAAACAGAGACCAGTGTGTAAGTTAGTTAAATGTTCTCTTCAGTATCTCACAAATAAAACAAAGACCAATGTATACATTAGTTAGGCCAATTAATGAGCCAAGATAATTTTTTCTATTTTGACATATGACCACAATGTCTGGGAAGCAACTCCATCATCATAAAGTAGAATTGGATATCACCTGTAGTTAGGACAGAACCAAATGTTCTGCAGTTGTGATTAGCTTCTTTTTTGTGACAGGTCTGGAGTGAGTTTGGCAATCAAAGACAACAGTGGTAGCTTCATCAGCACCTTAAGCATGCGTCTGTTTCAGGTAATGTCTCAAATGATGTCGGCATCCATGAATGAGCCCTGAGGAAATCATTATGCTGAATAATTGAAGTAAACTCTTTTCTGTTCCCCAGGACGTCTCCTACACTTCCCCTCTCCGTGTACCTTCGAGAGGCCTATCGCTGAAAACACGCATCTTTGTCGAAGTCAGGGCCACCAATCTCACACAAAGGTATCGTAAACTACCCATTATCCCATTTAAACTCATGCTAAATGTCCTCAGATAACGGATATGTTTTTCCACACATTTGTGTTGATGACCTGGTGTTTTTGCATCCTTGCATCCGTGTCTGTTGAGCAATAGATAGACACAGATAGTCAGGCAACAGGACAATACTTACTAAACATTAGCAACATATCAGGAAATGTTAAAGGTGCAGTCAGCGATTGTG
Source organism: Alosa pseudoharengus (assembly GCF_046254945.1). Classification (NCBI taxonomy): domain Eukaryota; kingdom Metazoa; phylum Chordata; class Actinopteri; order Clupeiformes; family Clupeidae; genus Alosa; species Alosa pseudoharengus. The sequence goes on from NW_027468657.1 coordinate 23,866,206, forward strand.
CAGGAAGTCACGTTTGTTTATGTTCATGTTTATGTCTATATGTACATTTATTAGCAGATGCTGTTGTCCAAAACAATGTGCATTATATTTAACCAAGGACCAAATGAAACACACCAGAAGTAGCTCATCCTTCCCTTCAGTATTCAGTAACTCCACACGTTTTTTTTTTTTGCTTGGGGGACAGTTACCAGTTTTCGTTTTCGGAGCCTGGGCTGCCTACAGGGACCGTATTTTTTTTTCTTTTTACAATTTAGGCTACTCACGGACTGGGCAGCTAGCGGCCATGAGGAGATGATTGCTGAATGTGACAAAAATGGGCTTGAAATCTGACTGCACTGACCTGCTGACTGCACCTTCTGTCCAAAAACATTGATATTTTGTGGAATAGGATGAACAGATTTTTTTCTTCTCACCAACACATTCTGGGCCTGATGTATGTATGTTAGACAGCGCAGCTTTAATTATTATTGTTCTTGACCTAAAGCATCACCCTCTCTGTTGTGCAGGTTTAATGTGCTTCTGGATCGATGCTATGCCACCACGAGCCCTTTCCCACTCAACAGCACCTACTACGACCTCTTTGTTGGGTGAGTCCTCGCTCTGTGCATCCACCTACAGCACAGTGTAAACACAAGATGTGACGTTGATTCTAAGTCATTACATTCAAGGTCACAGAGGTCATGTAGAGCCACATGTGTCTGTTTTCTGGTTTGTCACACCTGGCGGTGTTTTGTTCCAGGTGTAAGTATGACATACAGACAGTCATGTACATCAACGGAGACTCCCAGAAGGCTCGCTTTTCCTTTGAGGCTTTCCGTTTTGTGCAGGACTCCAACAGGATTGTGTCCACCTACTACGTGCACTGTGCCACCAGGCTGTGTGAGAAACTTTTCTGCAATTCTCTTAAACAGGTGAATTCAGTGGGAGGCCTGTATCAGGCGCAGCAATCACATTCCAATTGAGGCATGCAGTAATGACTTAAAACATAAAGCATTTCAGCCCCTACGGTTTTGACCAAACAAATTAAAATTGCTCTTTTGTTGTCACCTGACTTGACATCCAGACACCTAATCTGATTTTTGTGGTTATGGTGTTAGCTTAAAGAGAGAGGAACCACTTAACATAACATAAAGCATGTCAGTCCCTTCGGTTTTGACCAAACAAATTAAAATTGCTTTTTTGTTGTCACCTTACTTGACACCCACACACCTAACCTGATTGTTGTGGTGATGGTATAAGCCTAAAGAGACAGGAACCACTTAACATGGAAGAAAGCAGAAAACATTACAGATGCTATTAAACTATCAAATTAAAATGGCTGTTTTGTTGTCACCTGACTTGACACCCAGGCATCTAACGTGAACGCTGTGCTGGTGGAATTAGCATAAGAGAGACTCCACTAAGCAAGATCACTCCGGTGGTTGAGCCCATTTAGTCCTATTTATATTAATTGTCTTGTTGCTGGTGAGTACATTGTATTGCATTGATCAGAAAGCAACACATTTACTGTGCATTTGCAATGCATTCATTGTAGTCATCCAAATCTGTGCTGTCTGTTAATATACATACATAATATATTTATATAATATATAATATACATACATAATATATTTATATAATATGGTGGATAAGATCTGGCCTTCCATATGGAACACTGGAAAACTGTACTTAGTTCACTGTAAGTTGACCTGGATGAAAGCATCAGCTAAATTAGAAAGGATGTGATATAAAAAAACGCCATATTCTGTAGAAGGCATACATTAATTGATTCAGTGAAATCAAAGATGTGGTCATGTTCAAAGCTGTGTGTGTGTTCCCCCATACATTAATTGATTCAGTGTGTGTGTGTGTGTGTGTGTGTGTGTCCCCCCATCTCTTTCCAGAACTGCTCAGGCGGCTCGAGGAGGTTACGGAGGAGGCGGGAGGTCACATCTGTGAGTGACACGGCCACGGTCACCTCAGGCCCAATTATCACCAAAATGAACAACGGTGAGTGTGAACTCATTTCACTTAACAAATGACCGGAGGTCAGGGTCACAGGCAGTAGGCTGGAGCTGCTCTAAATGTTGGAGCCTTAGAAAGAATATTACAATGATAATGGTGGTAATTATGTTCTGTGACGGTCCCTCTATCGGTGCAGGGTCCTTGGAATCACTTCCTAATTTTTCCAAACTTTTCCTAGTGTACATGATGTGATATGATGATATGAGTCTGTTTCTATGAAATAAAGACAAAACAACACTGGCTCAGCTGAGCATAAAACTATATATTCAGACGTTTGTAGTCTTGTAGGTCAATTTGTTATTCTGTTGTCAACAAATAAAAAATTGTCAGGTGCAAGACAAAAGATAAATGTTCAATATTAAACAAGCCCCAAAAATGCCATGCTGGAGGAACAGTAGAAGGACTTCTCAGCAATGTCCCTCGCCATTTTGCACATCATGTTTCAGGTGATTTTAAAGCTTGTTAAATTTGTTAGGGTCTAAAATATGCAATAAAATGGCAGAAATAGTGTGCTATAATGCTGACAATTCTGAAGAATATTGTGAAATTATATGAACCTCTTCTCCTTCACAAACACATAACCAAGGTCTGTGAAAACTGATGGATACACCAGTAGCTGTAAAAAATGTAGCTGATACTACAGCTACACTACTAACACAATTTTATAGTCCAGACCATGTGACTCGAGCAACTCAAACACTACTATGATAGTGCCTTTTATTGCAAGTTATGTTCTCAAATGGGTCTTTTATCTCACACAGATGGAACAGAGGAACATAGCGGAGGTATTTATATTTTCACTCAGACTTACAAACACCTTATAGTCACACTCCTTAAAATTTTTTATGTTATACACGTTCAAGTTTTGAATATATAATTTTCTTTCTTATTACTGTTGCTATACATTTTGTGTATATGTATACATGCATGTGTAGACATACTTGACAGGCGACGTGCTAGAGAAGAGTGGTGACTTTTGTCTTCTCATCGAATAGATTCTGATGGCAACCGAACAGTGTTGGGAGTGGCCACTGCTGCAGTTCTCATGGGAGTCTTCTGCATCGCCACCATTGCAGCCATATTCTACAGGATCCATCACTCAAAAACAGCAGCCACAGACAAGACCATCCTCCACCACTGAGAGAGGGAGAGAGAGAGAAAGAGAGAGAGAGAGAGAGAGAGAGAGAGAGTGCCAAGATGGCATCCCATTTTCTAACTGTAAACAGGCTCTGACGTTATGGAAACGAGGTGCAACAACATAATTAGTCATGCAGTGTCAGAGCTGAAGAACCTTTAGTTTGTGGTCATTCCAAATACTGTTATGCTTACTACTTTAATAGTATAAATATTATTATGACCGCCGCGCAGCGAACAGCTGACATATAGGTTTAGTCAGATTTTTTTCCTTTTTTTTTTTCCACATGGCCAAATTTCCGTCAAGTATTCCCGGGGCACTAAAAGACCAGGGTACACGAAACTTGGTGGGCATGTAGCCCCACATGGATAGCATGGAACCATCGTTTTTCGTTTTGATCTGTAGCCCCCCCGCTGGACTGAACCCCCGAAAGGAGGGTAGGGCAGACACAGTTTTCTGTGAATATCTCGAGAACCGTAGGGTTTAGGAAGACCACTTTTTTTGTATGTTGATCTTAAGGGGGCACATGTGCATAAATAGATATTTACACACACACACATACATTCACAGTAATCATACATATGACACATACACACACAGTAGACATATGTACGCATGAATGCACATGCACACACACAGCCACACACACAGGCACACCCACATGCACACACACACACACACACACGCACACACACACACACACACACACACACATACACACACACACAAACATAAACACGTACACGCACAAAGGCACACAATTCAAGAATTTCTCAGAATTATGAACAGGCAAGATGGGGGTGGGGTTGTATAAAATGTTTTTACATGTGAAATCTATGAACTAATCATGTTTTGGTACTTGTTGTAGCAGATACCAGTGAGAATTGAGTGTGCATAATGCAATTCAGTGAGACAGTTAGAATCCTATATGCCTCGCACACACACACACACACACACATACACACACACAAAAACACACACACACTACACATGCACGCACACACACATACATGCACACACACGACACGCACAAACACGCACACAAACACATAAACACACATACACACACACACACATGCACCCACGCATGTGCAGCCGTGGCCATCTAAGGGCAGCCGTGGCCTACTGGTCAGCGCTTCGGACTTGTAACCGGATGGTTGCCGGTTCGAACCCCGACCAGTAGGCACGGCTGAAGTGCCCTTGAGCAAGGCACCTAACCCCTCACTGCTACCCGAGCACCGCTGTTGTTGCAGGCAGCTCACTGCGCCGGGATTAGTGTGTGCTTCACCTCACTGTGTATTCACTGTGTGCTGAGTGTGTTTCACTAATTCACGGATTGGGATAAATGCAGGGATCAAAAGAGTATATATACTTACTATACTTATACATACAAACACACACACACACACACACACTCACAAACAAAAAAACATATACACAAAAATAACCACATACTCTGCACACACCCAATTACAAACACTCAAAAAAGGAACAAAGTAGGAAATGAACACAATTTGACAAGCGTGACTTTTTTTTCTGGAAAAAATGTGCTGGACTGGGCGGCGGTCATATTTTATCTGCGGTACATCTAGTTTCTTTGAGTATTTGTTTGCAAGCAGAACACTTTCTTGTTGTTTATGCATACCAGAAGTTGTTTTTGTTTATGCATACCAGAAGTTGTTTTTGTTTATGCAGTTCTTGATACGTTAATGTGTTTTGATCCGCATTCAAGTGTACACAATATATTCCTTTCTTTTTTTCTGAACTGAAGGTTGTCAGGTTATGAGCATTAAGGGTTGCTTTTTTATTTTGTTTTTATTAATAGGAATAAATAAACAACTCCTTTTGCTTTGGATCATTTTCATCATATTTGTATAAGTGCTGAGATAAATCTTAGTCATCACTTCAATAGTTTCAGCAAGAATTTTCTCACAAATCATGGCTAATTGCCCCGTAACACTGCAGTGTGTGTGTGTGTGTGTGTGTGTGTGTGTGTGTGTGTGTGCGCGTGTGTGCGTGCGTGCGCGTGTATGTGTGTGCATGTGTGTGTGTGTGTGTGTGTGTGTGTATGTGCTCATGTTTTCACATGTGTTTGTGTGCCTCTAAAACTGGACTCGGCCTCTGTTGTTAGCGATAGCCGCTCATTCCCACCCAGCCACCTGTAGTCTCTCGTTAGGGGGAGAGCAATCTGTGACCCTGGGTTTGTCATGTAAAAAGAGGTCATTTGCGCACCCCCGGAGTAAACAAACATCGCAGGCCATCACAATTAGTCCAGACACACACACACACACACACACACACTCACACAGAGACTCTGATGGTGTGTCCTGCGGCTAGTTAATGGCACTACACTACAAATGGCTGCATTACCACAGATGTGGTGGCTGCTTTTTGATGGTCCACAGAGAGAAAGCATAATCCAGCCATTGAACACAACAGTGTCTCTTATTTGCTTTCTCTCTCTCTCTCTCTCTCTCTCTCACTCACTCCTTCTCTCTTTTCCTTTTTTGCTGCTTAATTATGCAGCAAAGTCCAACTCATCTATTCTGTGGCAAAGTGAAATGTTTCCACAGTCTGCTTTTAGAATTCATCATTGCTTAAGTGTTTTGCTGACGTTGAAAGCAGCTGTGTACTGTGTGTTCCGCTGTAGAGAGTTTTCATAGGTGTGTGTGTGTGTATGTGTGTGTGTGTGAGTTATAGCCTAAGCTTTTTCTCCATACACAGTCTTTGTATGTACCCATGTAGGTACAGTATACTGTGCTTCATATCTAAAAGGCCAGGCATAAATAAAATGTTTAGTTCAACATTCAGAACTCAAAATGATAATATTATGTTATGTTTTTATAGAATGTTACATTTTCGCATAGTATCAAAAATGCCTACGCCCAAAATACCAACTCAAATTTAGCTAGCCTGGTCTATGCTTCAGACAATACCCTTTTGTAATACCAGTACCTCAAGAGGCACTGTATTACAGTAGTGCAAGTCAAGGGAAAAGTGCCATTGTGTTCAAACTCAAGGCACCTTTATTTCTACACATTCCCTTTAAACCAAACCACTGCCTTTGTGTACATATAACTGCTTTCTAATTCTGTCAGAAAAGGATGCTGCTTTTGCTTTCAAGATTGCTGTTTGTCATCATTTAAAGCTCCATGCCCTCCACAACTCAATATCATGGGCTATGTCTCAGATCAATCTGTGCTGCCTTTTTGAAAGGAACAAAGCAAAACCACAAACTGTCATTAAGTGAGATGACTGTAGTAGATGGGTAGAGTCTATGAGCTAAGCTCAGACTGGGTAGGAGACCGCGAGGAAATTGTGAGTTCTGTCTTACCCCTTCTGAGCATCCCAGTGTATTGTAGGCTCATCTCTGATGCGTAAACATGAGCTGGGAAGTGCTTTGAAGTAAACTGATAATACAGTATTTATTTGGTTTACAAATAAAAAAGAACTTAAAACATGGTATACTATAACCTGTTGGTTCTAGTGTCGTGTTCACATCATGGTTCACATTCACAATCAGTGATGAATGGTACAGTATGCACAAACATTGGACGCCTCCTCTGGCCTTGGCTTGGCACACCTTTATAACTTTGCCCCCATGACCTAGAGAGGACACACATACTCAAAACATTAAAATGTTTTTTATCAAAATGCATTTGAATGGAAATTAGATTACAATTAATGATAAATATAAACTAAAATATTAATATGGTTCCTACAGATATGTTATTATAAATGTTAGATTAGATAAAATAATATAAATAATTACAGTAGATTAAATGAATAGGGTGTCTTGTTTTATCAAACAATAGCTCATAATAACAAAACTAGCTAATCACATTTTTAAGACACTTTATTAAAAAAGGAAACGGAACTTTCTATCTCACATACAGTAGTAATTCAGCAGTTGTTGCCACCCTCCAAATTAAGCTCAGGTGTATCCTGCTTCATAACTCCTCTCATGTGTTCAATTTGATTGGCCCATTTAGGAGAAACTCAATATGACACAATTATGAAACGCTCACAACTCTAAATTAATTTGCAACTAGACACCCAAGCCAAATACTTCAGGAAGAGAACGACGACCAACATTTAGGCAACCTTAAACAACCTGTAGAACTTTCTAGAACAATGGCCATCCCTGTAAAAAAAGGAGTACGTCTGGAACCATTTCTAGAGCTCTTAGAGCATTTAGAGATCAGGAAGAAAGGGGTTTCAGATTAGATGAAGATTTAACAAATTGGGCTAAACTCCACATACCATAATCGCTCAAAATCCAAGATGTGCTAACCATTTGGCTGATTCCCAAACAAACAAGGTCAATATTTAACTTCGAAATATTAATATAAATACTTGTTTTTGTAATTATTGGGAGAGACAATACTACCCAAATCAAATAGCTGAGACTTGCTTAAAAAGACTAAAGCTGAGACCTCTGCCTGACGCGATCATAAAACACTCTTCATATAGACCCTGAACAACGTGTCCAAAAAGTGACTGCATACGATAATCTGTGTGTACTGCTCATGCTCAATTGCATAGGTAAGCCACCTTTGTGTTTGTCTGTGTGTGTATTGGCATTCACCTGGTGAATAGAACACCTGCATGTGGTAAGGCTGAATATGTCTTTGTCTGGCAGTCATGCTGTGCGTATGTACAGACGCATGAGTGTGTGTGTGTGTGTGTGTGTGTGTGTGTGAGAGAGTGAGAGTGTATCAGAGGAGGGGGGCCATCTGGGGAAGGCTGCAGACCATTAAGGAAATTGATGAAAATCTCGGTGGTGCTCTCCGCTACTTGGCAGGCTGACGTCAGTGGCTGCGTCACGGGCAGCCCTCTGCCACGTTCCCAAAGGCCCCGGCCACGCCAAGGGTCTCACAATTACCCTGCATCATCGCTCTCAAACACTCGCCCCCTCACTCACTCACTCAGCCACCCCCCTCAACACACACACACACACACACACACACACACACACACACACACACACACACACACACACTTTCATCTATATCTCTGTATCTCTCCTTTGGCTCTATGTCTCCTTTAAGTGTCCTTTCTATTGCTTTTTTTGTCCTCATTTTGGTGCGTTTCCTACCAAAGCCTCTTCATGGCTAATCTCCTCTGCTTTGTCCTACCCCTCCCCCCCTCATTTCTCTCTTTCTCCTTCTGTCTTCCCCCTCTCTTTCTCTCTCCAATTACTGTTCTTTTGCCACTTGATGCTCTCGACGCTCTCTTTCCCTGCAAAGTTCCTTGTGCCTGTGAGCTATCAGCTAATGAGCTAACACAAGGTTTCAAGTCCTTCATTTAATCTGATTGAATTAATCTAATTTTCACTAAAAATTTTCCATCTTTCATCCCCCCCTCTCTCTCTATCTATCTGTCTAACTCTGTTTCTCTCTAAATATGACTCTCTCTTCCTTTCCACCTACCTCACTGCCTTTTAGTCTCTTTTTTTTCTACCAGCTTCTCTTTATTCATGCATGAGTATGACTCTCTGACTGCCTATGTGCTTGACTGTGTTAATGTGTGTGTGTGTGTGTGTGTGTGTGTGTGTGTGAGAGAGAGAGAGAGAGAGATAGGGAGGGAGAGTTTGTGTTTTTTTGTGTGTGTGCGAGCACAATTGACTATGCAAATCTGTATGCGTGTATGCATGTGGTGTGTGTGTGTGTGTGTGTGTGTGTGTGTGTGTGTGTGTGTGTGTGTGTGTTTTCATGACTATTTACTGCTCCTTGACTGTCATTGCATCACCATGGTAACCCAGTATGGACAACCTTGTCAAGGCTCTGTGGTGTGTGCATGTCTTTCTCTCTCTCTCTCTCTCTCTCTGTTTGTGTGTGCATGCATTATGACACGTTGCACATCTCTCTCTCTCTCTCTCCCTCTTTCTCTGTGCCTTTCACACATATCATTTGTTTTTCTGAAGTGTCATTATTACACACACACCTGCACAGACTGCTTTGAATAATCGTGTGCCCTTTCTTTCACAGGTACGTGCTATGCTGCTTATATGTGCCTACCGACTGATAGACCTGTGAAGTTACATCAGCTTTTATTTGTTTTGCTTTCTTCTGGATCACTCAGTCATATTGTCATTGCCATTTAAACACAAACACATAATGAAGGCAGCTGTATACCGACATATATCATATCCATTAAAAAGTTTCTCCCTCCTGGCAATGAAACATTGCAAGCAGCTCCAAACTAGGGGACAGATCAGAACTAGCTCAGGTCCGCATCTCAGACTGCTATCTGGCCAAGAATCATATCTGTGCTGCGTCAGACATGGGCACACAAGGAAAAGTGTGACAAAAGAGAAGTTTTTGCTCTGTTAAGGTTATCTAGTCATATCTCTGTTCAAAGATAACACCTTCTATGTCAGATATTAGCACCGTTATTTTACTGTGCTACACATGAAGCTATTTCTTTTGACATAGAGGAAAATTATCAATACGAGTTTTTTCAGGGCTGTATAATAAAAATGACATGTAGAATGTTCACTATATTATAAACCTGCATCCCATGTGATGTTATAGAGCAAATAAGAAATTAAGTATTCTGTTGTTTACTAGTCCTCATTTCTATGACTATAAAATGTATATTTCTATGTTTTTTAATCTATGTGTTAAAGGTGTATGTGGAAGGTGTAGGCACCCAGTGAGCGCTGAGAAAAGACAGGTCTCCATATCAGCGGGCTGCTACCAGTCATCACCTCTAGGTGCCTTGGTAGAGTTGATCAGCAAGGGAAAAGCCTAGAGGGTTTCAGTCCCTGGTGGCATTGAACTGCAGTGTGTCTGGTCCTTGTGAAGGTATGGTAAGGGTCAAACACTAAGCAAGACTAAGATTAAGGCTTTTTATCCTGGCCATAAATAGAGGTTTGTGCATGTATAACCATATGTATCTCTCCATTCGTTCAGCCTTAAAGGCATCTCTATGGGTGGCTCTGGTGGTAGTTGTTTGTTTAGTGTGTGTGATGTGTGTGTGTGTGTGTGTGTGTGTGTGTGTGTGTGTGTGTGTGTGTGATGTGTGTGTGTGTGTGTGTG
>NW_027468657.1:23886387-23903887 GCF_046254945.1 Alosa pseudoharengus
CTTTTCCAGACCCTGGCTAGAGGAGAATATCGCATTCTGAGCAGCGGGGGTTGCGTCTAACTGCAGGCGTCCTCCCAAGACACTGTGGACGTTAGCTCGCATTTCATTCGATTGGAATCTGACGCTTCATATGATGTTCAATTTCCACTGATCACCAGGTCCCTCTCATCATCAGATAAAAAACACCACACAACCAATTACTAGGTGTGGATTTGCCTCCCTAGGTTTGTTGATGTGCTACATAGCACAGCAAGGACAAACACTTAACCCCAGAAATGTGACAATTGTTTGTCCATTTGTTTCACCCAATTCCTCTGATTGTTTTCTTTTTTCAAATAAGTTGATAGATTCTAGCACTCAAGTGGACTTTGTTCTAAGTCAAGTGCTGGGACTGGCTCTCAAAGATTTTTGAAGGAAAAGTGGTGGCTGTTTTTTGTGTGTATTGGTTTGAAGACGCAGATCGGTTTGGGGTTGTAAATCACATCTCTGCTTCCTCTCTTGGCCCCTCAGCTGGCCAACCCAAGCCCCGTACTAGACCAGTCCAGTCTGCATGTGTATGTGCAACGGGTAAGGGTGATATATGACGGGTGACTGTCCATTGGCGATGTAGTAGTTGCTGAAGTTGTGGTCGGCCATATAGGGTGCGGGCTGGTAGAAGCATGTGACGTTGTTGGTGTTGGGGATGATGTTCTGCTCGCCGAGGACCTTGAGGGCCAAGATGGTGATCATGTTGAGCGTCTGTCGCCGCTCGTGGCCCATCAGACACACGGTGCTCTCGTCAACGACGCGGCGCAGCGTCATCAGGTAGTCGTACTTGCTCTTCTCCTCACCGATAAAGTGGTTGCGCAGGTAGGACTCGATCTTGCGCTGCTGCTCGTTGACGTCGGGGAAGTCAATGAAGAAGCGCGAGCACATGTAACGTTCGAGGGTCTTGATCTCCGTCTCGCTGGCCGGCTTGAACTCGCGCACCAGCAGATTGCTGTACTTGAGCAGGCCGCCGCCGCGGATCTCCTCGGGGTTGCGTGTGGCGATCAGCCGGTAGCGCAGGTGGTCCATGGCCTGCTCGAAGTCGCCGTACATGCTCTCCGCCACCACCGTCACATTCAGCACCTCGCGAGTAGGCGGTGAGGGTGGAGCAGGAGGTGGTGGAGGAGGAGGATGAGCAGGAGTAGATGATGTGGGAAGTGGGACTTCTGTTAACCGTGCGATAGGGCCAGGTGGGCACCACATAGGACTGACAGGAGTCTCTGCTGGCATCTCTGCCACCAGTAGAGGCATTGTGGCTGTGGGGCTAACTGATGGCATGGGCAACTCGGCGACTTCACAGATGCATTGTGGGGGATTTGGCTGAGGTGTGTCGGCGTGCTGCTGTGCGTAGCCAATGTGCGAAACTTCCGAAGGCGTTTCCGCTGGCTTAGGCTCTGTGTGTGGAGAGTCCGACACCTCAGGTGGACCTGATATGTGAGGCTCAGACATGGCAGGTGTCGGATGCGCACCTGTGGCGACTGTGGCAACGGGCACATTATTAGTCTGCTGAGATAGAGACCCTGACAGGGCTTCAGGCTGCATCTTAGGCTCCTGCAGAGGAGCAGACTGTAGTACATGGACAGGTAGAGGTTCGCGGCTGGGGGAAGAAGGGCTAGGTACGTCCACCTGGACAAAAGGCTGTGAGTTTACCTGAATGATGGGCCTGGGCACGTCCTGCAGCAGAAGCACTTCCAGAGGCAACGGCAGCGGCTCGGTCTGTGTGTTCTGGTCCCTGTGAAGGCTGGGCGACTGTCGGCCAGCCGGCGTGTGCGTTTGCTCGCGCTCGTCTGTTTGCACGTGCGTCTGCGAGTGAGTGCTGGCGTCGTGCGTTTGTGTGTGTGTGTGTGGGTTTGCGTCGGGTGATAATGATTCACAAGGCTGGCTGGGCAGATGCGTCTTCTCATCCTCGGGCGCCGAACGGCTCTCTGAGGGAACAGCAGCGGGCAGGGCAGGGGTGGGCAGGTCGAACGCGGGGAGGTGAGGTGCCTCGCTCGCTGTCGAGGCACAGGAAGGGGACTCAGAACAGCTGGTCGGTGCACCAGCCAACTCCACTTGCATAGGCACACACTCCGTGGGGTCTATATTGGGGGGGCACAAGAGCTTACATGGGCCGGCGGCAGACGCCTGTAGCGGAGTCAATGGCCTGCTGGCCGGCTTCTCGCTTGCGCTTGCCTTCTGCGGCGCCACTTTCTTGGACATCTTCCGGGGCGGCTTGGGTGACGAGTGCTTCAGAATGACCATCTGGGAGCTGCGGGTGTTCTTCTTGGCGGGGGGCGGCAGTGGGTACTCCAGGTACGAGTCTGGCGTCGCCTGCGTGAGGAAGGGACAGGGGGACGGCGAGGACACTGGGGATGCCAGAGAGGCCACGCACACGTCCCCGACGGCCTTCGCGCTGGCCTCCTCCACCACGTCCATCGGCTCAGACTTCACCTCTGACTTGGGAACCTGGTCTTCGGCAACGTCAGCCGCCTCCGTTTCTGACAGCCACTCTTCGTGATCGCTGGCCTCTGCCTTTATCTGCGCGAGAAACACTGGAGCCTCTGGCTCCCTCCTCTTCTTCTCCTCCTCCTCCTCCTCTTCCTCCTCCCCCTCCTCCTTCTCCTTTGTGGCTGCCCTGCTGGCTTTATGGATGTCTTTCTCAGCGGTGGCTATCTCTGGCCTGTCTTGCATGTCAGGGCTTTGTTTGTTGTTGTCGGAGAGTTCCCCGCGAGTCTCGTCCATGGGGACTGCCTCCGTTTGACTTGACCCGGGCTGCTCCTCCGAGCTCGCTGTCTCAGCTTGCCGCTGCGGCTGAGCGTCCTCTTCCTCCTCGTCCTCCTCGTCTTGCTTCTCTTGCTTCTCGGGGGGGGCTGCAGCCTCGGGCGATTCCATGCTCGCCTGCGTGGCCACGCTTGAGGCTCCGTCCTCCTGCATGGGCTCGTTCTCCGAGAGGCTGGCGCTATCGCTCACCCCGTTCTCCACCACCTCCAGCGTGGCCTCTGGCTCTGCAGCCGCCGTCTCCATCCCCTGTTGAGGCTCTGGGTTCGTGTCTGTGTCTGCGGCGGCTGGAGGGGGTAACTCAGCCTCTGTGGGTTGTGTGTGGGCAGGAGGGGCTTCACTCTGGGTTTGTGGTGTGGTTGGGGGGGCCATGGGGGCCCCGGCGACAGTTGCCCCGGCGACAGCGGCCCCGGCGATGGCGCCTGCCCTCTGAGCCTCGGCCGCCTGCCTCCGCTCGGCCTCCAGGTAGGACTCCAGCATGCGGTCCAGAATGATCTGGAACGAGTCAACGCTGAACTCAAACTGCCGGCGCAGCGAGTTCACGAACTTGAGCTCCACGTTCTTGCCGCTGTTGTTGGACAGCGAGATGAGGCTCCAGCGGTCGTGCTCGGTGAACACCTTGACCATCTTCTGGACATACGCCTCCTTCATGGTCAGCGCGGTGATCTTGTCCTTGTTGACGCCCTGCGGCAGGAAGTCCAGCAGGCAGCTCAGCACCACTTCCTTGATGATCTGAAAGTCCTCCTGCTTGGGCAGCTCCACACCAAAGATGATGTCCAGGTCCTTGTAGCTGGTGCCGTTCTCCTTCACCAGAACATGACTGGCCGTCGAGCCGTTCAGGCGCACGTCGCGCACCTTTATCTCCTTGGCGACCAGCTTGTCGCGCACCACATGGATAATGTCCTTTGGCCTGACCTCTAGTGTGGGGAAATTGCCTCGGCCATGGATTGGGATGACTTCAGTCAGTACCTGAGTCGCAAAACAAACAAATAGACAATCAGGCAGCTGTGTGAAGCCTTGTTTGCTATGTGAGTTCTTAAAAAAAAAAAAAATTCTCAGGCATGGATTTCAAATTTGTAAAATTTCCATATGTTCACATTTCCTCTCTGGGATAACACCGTCATGCTATTTATCCTAAATAAAAAATGAAAATAAACTTCAAAGAGGGAAAGAAGGAAAGAGAGGGCAAACAGAATCAAAACAGAATGCTCATGGCTTAACCTATAGCAGAGAAATTAAAATATCAACATTTAGTCGCTGCTTTGAGATGTAAGCATCCTGCTCACCTGGTCCAGTGTCTCCAGCTGTTCCTGGGTGAGGTTGTGGAACCGACGCTGGTCACTCCTTGAGTCTGTCATTGTGTCTCTGTGAGGGGAATCGAGGGGGCAAGGCACAGGAGGATGGGTCGCAGGAGACCAAGAAGGAGAGAGAGAAGAGAGAAGAAGGAAGATGGAAGAAAAAAGGAAGACTAAAAAAAGGAGTAAGAGAAGGAAAGATGGGTAAAGAGAGAAAGCATAGAAACAAGAAGAGGTAGAGATGGTGTGTGTGTGTGTATATGAAAGAGAGGGGGGCAGAGAGGGGGAGTGGGTGAGATAGAGAGAGAGAGAGAGAGGGAGAGAGAGAGAGAGAGAGAGAGAGAGAGAGAGAGACGTTTAGAAAGCTACTATCTCAATGCGGACCAAACGATCACACAGCCACTCACCCTCCTCCCACGGTGCAAGTTTTATAGGGGCTTAGAGCGCCTGTTGCTACGAGGCCCTTAAGTGTAGAGGACACTGACACTGTTCAAACAAAGCCAAGGCCCGTCTCTTTCACCGGCCCAGCGAAGGCAGCATCCTGTTTTTCTCTCCTCTGACTCTTTCAAAGGAGCTCTTTCTTTTTTTTTCTCTCTCTAAAATGACCAACCTGCTCTCCATCAGCCACCATCCCCACCTCCCTCATTGACCCCCGTCCTCTTATCTCCATTCGAAGATCTCTTTTCAGTGGAGAGAAATGTAATGGTGCATTACATCTGGATCCACAATTATGCCGTATTCTCCCCCTTTTTCTTGTCTTTTATGAAGCAAACAACCTTCACTGAATGCCTATAAGCATCCATGGAGGGCTCAGTTTATAATAGGTGTTTTTGTGTTTCTTCAAAGGCTTTCGTCACATAGGAGTCTGGCAAAAGTTTAATGAGCTGGACAATCACTGAATTCTCATTATTGTGTCTGTGTTCTAACAATGATATAATTTTAGCTTATGGCCATGGACTCCTAATTAAAATATTTATTTCTGGAGAAATGTGATGTGTGTGTGTGCCCACTGACTGTGGCTGATAAGCCCAAGCCATCTTGTTGTGTTTGTTAGTACAGATGGTTCCGAGTCGAATTCAAATCCAAACATAAATTGTGGACATATGCTCCGAGCATTTCTGCTGCCCGATTATTACTGCTGTTGACTGCAATTTATGAAATACTAATGCGCTCAGACTGACAACGAGGAAAAATTTCACACTGAAGGATTCTCTTACATTTCACCCTACCACATGCAGGAAGGTTCGTGAAACTCAACATCTGCTTTTTTTTTTTTTTTTAAAGAAACCAAGTTCAGTTAAAAAAAACTGTGTTCTGTCTTTGTAGTCCTTCTTTCTATTTTCTTTCTGTCTTTCTCTCTCTCTATCTCTTTATCATCTTCCGAGTGGGAGGGAGAGACAAGGCTACCACTCCTTCTTTGCTTAGTATCTTTTTGAAGATGACTCATTCTGTGTGGACCTAAAAAAAGTGACTAAACGCTCTTTGGTTTGGGCGTCCATGGCTGGCTTCTGCGAGAACAGCTGAGGAAGCTGAGTCCGACTGAGACCCTGCATCCTTTCAAGTCGAGCTAACCTCTCTTCATTGTTTTTTAAGCCACTCAGCAAGTAAATTAAAAGCAAATTTTTGCCAGAGACAAACGACAGGCTTGAATACAAAACGAGGAAGAGGAGTATGAAAGATGGCTACCCATAATGCCTTGAATGAATACTTACACCCTGGCATATGTAACGAGTGCAGGAATATTAAATCAGACTGTCTTTTCCCAGACACTGTCTATTGATTGTCTTTTCCATCACAGAAAACAGGGTTACAGTCAGTGAGTCAGAGCCACAGGAATGCATTAACCACGGAAGAATCATTAATTAACAAAAAGAGAATATACAGTATGTACAAGTAAAGGGACTAAAGGGATGAGTGTGTGAGGTACACAACATACACACACACACACACACACACACACACACACACTCTTCACTGTCTCCCACATATCATATCGACACCTCATTTCATATACTGAGCTTCAAAAGAAATTATGTTCTTCGCAGCCTCAACAGTAACCATGACAATAATATTATCTGTCTAAAATCCTCACAAATGGCAGTGAACGGAAAGGATTTCTGACATTATGATGAATCAAAGGTGTGTGTGTGTGTGTGTGTGTGTGTGTGTGTGTGTGTGTGCGCATGCTTGTTTGTGACTGTCTGTGTTTGTGTGAATTTTCCAGCATTTAAAAAAATGGCCAACCTCTAGATAACAGAAACACTCACACTCCTGTAGCCTGTGGGCATGGAATTTACGCTGGATTCACACTTCCCACTGAACGTCCGTCTGATATACTCTTTGGAGCATCTAAAGAACACTGAATCATTTGCATACTCATATATCAGACATGGGAAGAGACGCAATAATAACAAAACACAAAATAAATCTGGTGTATTTCTCGTCAATACCTGCTCCTTACCATTGTATGCCAGTCCTACCATTTCTACAATGACTGTAAAATGTTGTCAGATTTGTGGGTGTGTGTGTGTGTATGTGTGTATGTGTGTGTGTGTGTGTCTATGAGGTGGGTTGGTAGAGGATGGATTTATTACTGCCATCAGCTGTGTGGTAAACCAAATGATAGAGAAGGTTCAAGACAGCTGCCTTCAGGAGTTTGAATGTCTCTGGCCCCTAAACTGACATTGGCTCACTGCCTTCAGACACCCATGATGATTTCCAGTGGCCACTTCTTACCCTGCCCTCTAATCAGAACTACTGCTACAGTGGCTTCATGGAGCATATCAGCATTTACTTGTCAGAAAAAAAGAAAGAAAAAAAAAGACACTGGATGTGTTCTCTGGGGTGTGACCGACATAATTAGAATTTGTTCATAATGTTTCAGTGAATGCTTGGGTGATTAGTTATCAGGCACACAGGTCAGTGTATGTGGCTTTGTGTGCTGCCCAAACTCTGCCTTTAAGAACTCATTACTGAGAGTGAGGGGCAATCAATGTCTTTGGCGACATGTTAATTTGAAAAACATCCACCAAAAATGTGTCTGTCATAAGCAATTCAGTTATGGGATTTGGTGTACACACTTTAGAAGATCATCCTATTTTGTTTTGAGGAGTAGCTTATTGAAATTGAAAATAAATTTCGGTTTTAAATTCAGCACCAAGCTGCAAGCAGCAGTAGATTTGAACTGCAATATTATTACAATGTCTTTTTAGATAGGCTACAGATTTCTTGATTAGCTACGTGCTTGCTAAGGCTTATTTACTCAACAGTTTTGTCCTTTACTAATTTACCTAGCTATTTATATTTCTGTAACTTTTATTCACACCTTTTCTCTAAATAGCTTTCACTCTGTGTATTTTGTAGGCTATGTTGGATTTACCCTGGGTCAGTTTTGTTTCAAATGTTTAAAGTTAACATTCCCTGTCTTTAAACAAACAAGTCATGTTCGTTGGATGTTTGCATTATCATCGATAAGGCTGACATTAACTGTGTTTGCACATGCTATCTTACCAAAGGGGCGTAAGATGGGGATTTGGAGACGCGTACTTTCCAGCACTTCGGACTCAATCACGGAGTAATCTGCTTTGCCACTCAATAATTAAGTCAATGGGAGTTGTTTTGTCATGCCAGTGAATGAACCGTGCTTCCGTTCGTCCCTCCAGGGAAGAGCAAAATAATCGAGAAACGAAATCAAGCAGAGCCGCTGTGACGCAATTAATGACTTGAGCAGCATGCAGTCATATGGAGCAATGACAAACAACACTCCACTAACTTTGTATGAGATTCAGTCATCGCGCCTAACTGAATATTTAGGGTCTCACAAAGGCGTTATTCTTGCAACACTAGCTTTTAAGTGTAAAATGACAATGGGTAATTATGGTATTGTGGCAATGGTGCAGGATTTTGTTTTCCTTCAATACCCCTTCCCTCCCCCCGCCCTCTCTCACTCCCTCACTCTACCTCAAACAAGCCAGTGTGAGTCATAGCTGGAAAAAACTGCACCCAGATGCGCTTCTCCACCTGATACCGAATCTCCCCTCGCAAACCATTCTGACGCAGAGGAAAGACCCTGAAGGAAAAAGCCATCTCAATTCCACCAATTCTGGAGTTCTGCTTTTAAAAACAAATTCGGCTGACGCGTGAAAATCAAAAGTTCGCTCCACGAACTTAAAAAGGATTTTTGCCTCCGATATTTATTTGCACAATCGTGACCGCTCCTTGAGTTCAATGTGGTGAGAGAGGAAGCTTCGATAAACATCAGCGGAACAAGTGCACACAGCTGAAGGGTCCGCTCGAGCGCTCACTTGCAAAACAAAGACGTGGCAATATGTTGCGTCTTCAATTTGTCACGCACACAGAACGCGCGCGTGAAAAGCTGAAACTCGTATCAAGACCTTTCGCACAACTGTCTGCTGTTTGAGTAGCCGTATAGGTTTGTCTCACTTAGGTATGTAATGAGAAATATAGTCATGTAATTGAACCCTTGCAAACGTAGGCTATGCACAAAACAATAGCGTCCCCACGTTTGTAGAGCACTCCAAGCTATGCATTTCGTCTATGAATTTCCTATGGACTAAAATGAGTTTGGCGCAGTTGATGCATCATCCTAAATCAAACACTACCAGTCAACAGGCAATGAAGCGGCAACACTCATAAGACTTAGCCGTTTCCTGCTCAGCATTGTTTGACTCAGTATTTCATAATCGTTGCACTGATTCTTATAAAAAAAAACTTTGCATGGCAAGAGCCTACATTGCTCTTTTAGGCGAACATGTGGTAGCCTAAAGATATTTAGGATATGTGAAAAACCTGAAGCTATTCGTTGCCAATATCTGACTAGTTCACGATTTCAACTGAACCTTGTGAGAACTCTCATAACTAGCCTATATGCTCCTAATCTGCGAATTAAAATTCCTCTACTCACCAAAAAGACTGTTCGCTAAAAGCGACACGCAGTTGCACTCAGTGCCGATCTCCAGCACGTTATATCCGTTCGGCGTTTGGGTCAGCGGGTCTTTCTGTCAGGGCTCATTCGCTCTTGTATCGTAGAGGAGCTGTGCTCGTTGCACGGTCGCTGTCCAGGCTGTGCGTGGTTCTGAAACGAAACTCTGTTTTCTCCCTCAGACCATGTAGCGTAAAGCAGTTTCCATGACAACCTGTCGTCACACTTTTAAGGTAGTCCACACAGTGAGCGCAGTCACAACAATACCACATCAAAGAGGGAGAGTTAACAGGTGTCAAGTGTGAGTACATGAATTGGAAAGGCTCTTTTTTTGGCTCGCGAGTGCCAAGCGAAATAGTTTGGAATCATGCACAGTGAGACACTAACTTCTGTAGACGTCTGCTGAGAAAAAACGAAAAAACAAAGCACTTAGTCCTAGTTGCTTAAAATCACCCTGTGAGTAAAAATCTCTTTTGTCAGAGTTTGATTCCTTGAAAAAGAGCTGGTCTTTTAAGGAACAGGTGTCCCCAAATTGCACTGACGCCTTCTACTGGCCTATTCTATTCGAAATAGAACAGAGGCAACAAAGCTTAGTGTACCCTGAGCCTATCCATAAAACAGGGATTGTGTTTGGAATGAGATTTTAATGTGGCCCTCGCTCATAGATATTATAGAGATATATTACTGACTGCTGGGTGTCTGGAGGGCACAGCAGTGCCTCTTCACACGGCTTAAGGACGAGAAGCACAATAAGAAAAAAAGGAGTTTATGCCTGAATTCTGTTTCAAAGTGATCAGTGATATGTCCCCCCCAATACGCACGCAGACACACACGCACACACACACACAAGCAATAGCCACTGGCAAGTAGCCTACAACAGGGTGCTTGAATCAAATTAAATAGTGTGAGCAAAATACATTTTCTTGCATCCTGCAGAAGGGTATATATCTGCAACAGCAGCACAAACAATGCAGCATTTATTTCAGCTACCTTCCTCTGTACAGTATTTGTCACTAACAATTATCTAGCCTACTTCAGAAGATGTCTTCAAAATGCTGACCTCCCCCTTTTGTGGTAAATACAAACATACTTGCAGAAAAGCATGGGGAAACAAAAGAGGGGGGGGGGGGGGCAACGTGAGCAATAAAGAGTATTGTGTGAAAGCTAAGGTTTGGCAGTGAAAGGAGAGGCTTTGGGTGGGTGCCACACACACACACACACACGCTGCAGCAGTGTGACCACACTGAATATTGTATCAGGCAGTCGGTGACTCATCCCTCTCTTCTCCCGTGATGTGGAGACGCAAACCTAGTCATCAATCAACCCCCTCCCCCAACACTGCCCACGTCAATGTTGGCTCTCCGCAGTGAGGGTCCAGACGAGCTCTGGGCACTCCTCATCGATCCGCCCACTCGGGTCCGCGCATATTGTGCACCGCTGGACACATGTAACAACAGCATTTAGATGGAAGCAGTCGAGCTAGGCTACCGAACCTTGAATAAAGTGAATATCTTGATGCTTTATTTTATATGCGTAATAAAACATACGTAGCCTAGCCTACCCAAGTATGCAACTGGAAAGGTAATCGGCCAGACAAACAGATGTTAGTGGAATATTGGGGGATGAATGACAGGCTAGCATCATATGCGACTGTGAACAAAAGTTAAGTTTGAGGATTTGTTTTGGTCCTCCAAAGGTTGATTTTTTCATTGTTGTTTATTCTGTTGGAATGTTGCCCAAATAGACAGCCCAAGATAGAGGGATTGGTTATCAGGACCATCATACAAAAATCTAAACATAGCACAGTGTTCCGACGAGAACTAAGGATGGTGAAAGCAAATGTGCAAGCAAGATGAAAGGTCAATTTACTCGTTTCCAAAAATAAAGAAATGGCGTCACTAGACTTGCTACCACAACCGACAGAGAACGAGGTCTATTAAAAAAAAAAAAAAAAATCTGATTCGTGCATAGGCTCAAATGAGTTCCCGACTGCCCGTGACGTCAAGAGAGCACGCTTTCGTGTGCGTGACTTCAGTGTCATCTATGTCGTACGACGTAACCGGAAAGGGTTGTTACTGCTGTCAGTGAGGAACCAAAACAAAAATAATACAGGGGCTATCTATCCAAGCACTTGAAAGTAACTTTGTATTGTCACATCAGCGTGAACTGAAAACACATATCTTTCGTCTTGCAGCTGGAGTTACAATTTGCATCATGTCGAACATGGAAAGTATCCTTTGCTGAACTGTAACTATGGTAGGCAAATAAGAGGGTGTTAAGTTAGCTATCATTTGGCAGCTAAAGTTAGCTATGATAGCTAACTGTTAGGCAAAGAACGTGAATGATAACATTAGCTAGCCAGAAGGCTATGAGCATAAACACTAAGCTGGCTAGAATAATGCTAAGATTGACCTGTGCAATCAAATGATACTCCAGAAAGCCGAATGAAGTTGGCAAATTCAGAACCGCCAGCTAACTTCCTAGCTAATGTTAGCTAAGAAGTTATCTACATGTTTCAACCAGTTAGTATGTCAACGTTGCTGCAACTAACGTTAGCTTACTACATTAAGATTCAGAGATAGGTGTAGCTGCTTTACTTAACCCTATGGTTTAAGCCGAAATAGTTGACCAAGCTAATTCGAAACGACGAGTCTCAGGTCTTGCCAAATTGAGCACTCAAGCCATCTTAGCAGGTCTACAGAGCTGGTTTGATATGGTCGAAGAAACACACTGGGAGGATTGTGATCTGCCCAAATGTCGACATAATATAATCCAATTATGGAGGCCTTCTAACTTTAGCAGCTACTTACGTGGTGCTCAAGTTTCAGGCCTACGGCATATTATGTCTCATTTTGACTTTAATTTCTGGCTTACAGAAAATGCAATCCCGTCATGTCTCACTGTATTTCTCCATGTATGTATCATGCAATCACAGATAAACAGATAGCAGTGGGTGCTGTGCTTCTGTGTAAGTGTATAGGAGGCTTTCAAAGGTGATTTTCATTTCATATTCGAGTGATCCCAAAGCAAATTTCATTGGAACTGTCAGACATGACGCCTGTTCTGTCATCAGTTCCAGCTGATGCCTGAGCTGGAATGCACAAACTTGATTTGTCTGCACTTCAGGTAATTTCAGCAGTTTTTGGAAACATGATGCTATTGTGATTATTATTGGTGTCTTGAGTGCTGGGCGAAATGTGAGATGAGGTAACCAGGATGCCTAAAGCCCTGCCCATGACGCTGATGATGAAACAGCGCCTTGACTCTAGACGCAGAACATCTCTTCAACCTCAAGTTTGCTGCCAAAGAGCTACAGCGTCAGTCTAAAAAATGTGACAAAGAGGAGAAAGCTGAAAAAGCCAAAGTAAAGAAGGTAAGAAAGTAAGATTGAACGCTCAATTCAACTGCATTTTATATAGCATCAAAACAATTTAAATGGTCTTAAGGTGCTACACATAGCCCACTTAACAGACAGCTAGAGGATTGTGAAGAGCAGTTCTCTGAATTTGATAGAAAAGTTTAGGGGATTAGAGTGGAATACTTTTAATATTGTGTGTTTGCTCCTTTTAATATTGTGGGTTTTGTATTACTTCCCCGTTTTAGAGAGCTTTTAATGATTTCATAAGTGCTTTCTTCTCACTGTGTCACGTCCTGTCCCCTGCCATCAGGCCATCCAAAAGGGCAACATGGAGGTGGCGCGGATCCACGCAGAGAACGCCATTCGCCAGAAAACCCAGTCCATCAACTTCCTCCGCATGAGCGCACGAGTGGACGCAGTGGCAGCCCGCGTCCAGACGGCCGTCACCATGAACAAGGTGAGATGACACCGCTGCCACCTTCCTCCAACCATGACCATAACTCATGTCAGATTAGCCTGAAGCAGAGTGTGGAAATTTAAAGAGATTAAAGAAGTTGTGTAAAGCTGCATTCAGACAGGAAGCGACTGGTGATGAGATACCATGGAATGTTAATGAAATTCAGAGACTTCAGGTGAAATAACCGCTGATATCGTGTCACAAATTTAAACTAATCTCAGTTTTTGAGGTGACAAGCAAATCACAGACTGTCGGTAGGGTACTCAGTGCAGTGCTTTTTAACCTATCTCATCTCTGTTTGTGATATACAAATAATGTGAATATTTGATGTAAAATAATTTAATTAATAACAATTTATCCAGATTGGCAGATTGCAGCCCATTTAGGTGGTAATAGAAGTGCCAGTTGACCAAATAGTTAGCCTGGAAATCCAGACCCAAACCCGAAAGTTTAAGAGTCTGGCTTCAAGTAATGAAAATGGACCAACTCGAGGGGCGGCGTCACCAAGCATGCATTTGAAAATATCACTGCACGCAATTGAATAACACTACGACCAATATTTACTGACTGATTCTGGACTTCGATGCAATTGGATAAGACTACGACCAATGTTTACTGACTGATTCCGGACTTCGATGTTGCAGCGCTGTCGTCATCTGTTTAGCTCACCTCTGGCCTGCCTATATCAGATACACCGATGTGATTAGTGCAGCAGCGCTCCATGGGCATAGGTAATGAGCATCATTACTCATCACCAAAGTGACTCGCTGAGCAAATTCAAATTGTGCTCTCGCGCGAACTCTGGATTTTCAGGGTACCAAATAGTGGCAGTCTTTGCTAAAATAAGTGGGTAATATCAATTTGACATATAACTATATGCAAGTCCGTTCAGGGATGTGTAGGGATTTCTTCCTTGTGATTTACTGTATTATTCATGAACCATGCACTGCATGAAGCTGAGCTGAAGTGGAATATATGCCCTGGGACTGACCTTGTCTCTCATTGCTTCAAATGTCTCCTGGTGTGAATGAGTTGAACTTAACATTGTAGTTTGAGTTGAATTTGCAGTAACACGGTCGTTTGAGTTGAATTTGCAGTAACACTGTAGTTTGAGTTGAACTTGCCATAACACTGTACATTGAGTTGTCCTGAGCTTGAGCATTCAGCAAACTCTTTGAGCCACTGTGCACTTTCATGGCCATAGAGAACACAACAGACTCTACGTCAGCTTTCTGTGTGTGGTGTTTGGTCCTCTCTGCATTATTAATGTATAGTGACGGGATGGTCGCTGTACTCCCAACTGCTCTACCCCTTTCACTAACTGTTAGGCAGCACTCTCATGTTTCCATAGCCGATTGTGCGTCCAAACCACAAAGCAGCACATTCACTAAACCTAAACTAAACTGGAACCTCCAGGTTTAAATGCACCTGGCACATATACCATGTAGTTGTCAGTGCAATAATCAAAGAATGTGTTCATGCATTGCTGTGTTCGACTGAAACAAAAAAAAACTAAAAAAACACACACTTCTTAGATATATGCTTGTTTAGCCTAACAGTGATAATGCATATAGGTCCATTTTTGCATGTGAAGGCAAGGCTCTGCTCATAACTTGGACAGAGCCATACTGCCACAACTACTGAAGAAATCTCTACTGAAACTACTGAAGTCTGAGTATCACTCTCAGTGTTTCCCAGAGAATTGAATTCCATTTGTGGTGGTTGGTTTGCAGAATTAACTTGAATGCAAGTTTTTAACAAATTAGCACAGCGTGGTCATGATGCTAACCAGATTTAAGCACAATTTAGTACAACCTCGAAAATCATTGTGTGGTGGTCAATGTTGATATTGTGGTGGGCCGCCACAAATAAGTCAATGTATGGGAAACACTGACTCTGTATCAGAGTAAATGTATGCAAATGGAAGGGCCGCACATTACATCCAGTCTGTTGTGAAGCAGCATGAAGTGCCTGTCATTTCCCAGGGGTCGACGTGTTACTGTGTGTCTCTCTCTCTCTGTTTCTTTTTCTTTCTCTCTGTCTCTCTCTTTCTCGGCACACGGATGCCGTCTCAAGACCGGCAGCGCTCCAAGGAGTGACAAACGTGTCCCCAGGCGGCGAGGCCTCTCCAGTTGGCTGCGCCGTGTCGTAATGATGCGCGTGCAGTCAGAGAAGGGTGTGGAGAATTGAGTGCTGTTCATTTGGAGGAGAGAAAACAACATCCACACGCATGCACACTCACTCTCTTGCACGCTCTCACTCTCTCTCTCTCTCTCTCTCTCTCTCTCTCTCTCTCTCTCTCTCTCTCTCTCCATCTCACGCTGTCTCTCTCTCTCACACACACACACACATATATATATAGACACGCGCCCGGAAATAATCCGGAAATTCATTCATAGAAAAAGAGATTACATAAGATTTATGTAATTTGCATAAACAGATGACAACCCTTAGATGTCGACATGGGACTGATTGCCCGACGTTTTTATGCTGCTCATCACAGCCGCCAAGGCTCGAAATATCACAACGCTACCGTTAAAAATAACTCCCGAAAAACATAAACAGACAGACACGCACGCTCGCTCGTTCGCTCGCTCGTTCCCTCGGCGACCCAGGCCACTCACAGACACGACTGCGGGGCAGAAGTGCAGAGTAAGATGAAAAAGTCTGCGTCTGTTCATCTATCTATGGAAGGGGATTAGCATCAGAAGTGATGCCTGAGTGTGATTGCATCCCGTTGTGTGGGGAGAGTGACACCTACCTGTGAGGTGGAGAAAGTGTTTTTTTTTTCTCTCGGCTTTTTTTTTTATCTCTTTATTGGTTAATGGGGCAGAGGCAGAGGCTGAATGGGGGGCAAGTCAGTAAATGAACAGACGATGTAGTAGAAGGAAGGATGTAAAGAAAGCGAGGGTGTTTTCCCCTCCCGTTTGGGTCGTTTTTCTCTCGCTCCCCCGTTCGGCACGACCTGATAGCGATCCGCCGTTGTGTTTGACTGATTGGTCTGTGGCGCGTGGGTAATTTGGTTTGCGTGTGTTTGCCCTGGCGCCGATGTCTGGGCTGATGGTTTTTAGGGGTTGCCGTGACAGCCGGAGGGCGGTGGGGGATTACGCTGCCGTTACTAACGAGGTTTGTATGCGCAGGTCACCAAGTCCATGGCGGGCGTGGTGAAGTCGATGGACGCCACGTTGAAGAGCATGAATCTGGAGAAGGTGGGCACCCTGCCAACTGCTGCATACACACACACACACACACACATAACACAACACTACACACACATAATAGACCATCGCTGACTTAGAGCCTCACCTTAGGCTCAAGGTTTTGTCCTTACTCAGCTGCTAAGATGAGGTGTTTCTGAGGCAGTGGCTATTTTAATATTTATTCATCAAATGAAGGCATGTCTGCCACTTTTGTGTCCTAAAATGTTTAACAATCAATACTAGGTACATTAGTTAGATATGTAGAAAAGCATATACTGATGTATGTGCTGTTTATATGTGTACATGTGTCACACTATACTGAGATGCAAACTTCTTACAGTACACACAAACTTCCAACATGTGCAGTGGTATTCTTTTTGCATTGTACAGCGGAGTGTTAACTGGTTGAATGTGTCTGATTTGATTAGTGTAGCTCAGTTGCCATTGTTTTGTTTCTGTGTCATTGTTTTGTTTCTCTGTGTTGTGGTTGGTCAGATCTCAGCCCTGATGGACAAGTTTGAGCACCAGTTTGAGACGCTGGACGTACAGACCGCACAGATGGAGGACACTATGGGCAATACCACCACACTCACCACGCCTCAGGTTAAATCAGCAAACACACACACACACACACACACACACACACACACACACACACACACACACATATCATTAACATACCACACAACTCACCAGCTCACTTGCCCCTTCACTGTCGCCGTACACACATGCACACACACACACACACATGCATACACATCAATACACCCAGGTAATCTTTCCTACACAACAGGCAAACTTAGGGATAGGGTACAGCATGAACCCTCACAAACCCTTAAGAACAAGAAGCAAGAACAGACACACATGCTACCTTTGTGGAGAGGAGAGGACATATCAGCTGTGTCCAGTCAATAGGAAGTGACAGCATGCATCCGGCCAGAGCTCTCACTGTAGAGTTGGTTGGTAGTTGGAGGCGATGGGGTTGGCAACAGCTGTGGCAGCCCAGGTGGGCCCAGGTGGGAAGGGAAGGTGTGTGTATGTGTGTGTATGTATGTCTGTGTGTGTGTGGAACACCATAGGTCACAGCAAATAGTCCCACACACACACCATAAGCACATACACAAACACAGATGGCTTAATCACATCAGACACATAAACAAGCAGCATGCTTCTGCTCCTGCCTCTAACACACACACACACCCTTGTGTGGCCGACGGATGTGAACCCTCTCTGTCTTTCTCTTTCTGCAGAGCGAAGTGGACCTTCTGATGCATGAGATGGCGGATGAAGCAGGGTAAGCTTTTCTGGTTTCTGTCCCTCCCATCTTCAGTACCTGGGGAATTAGAGAAGGAGAGAGTGTGTGTGTGTGTGTGTGTGTGTGTGAGAGAGAGAGAGAGAGAGAAGGAGAATGTATGTGTAAGTTAGTGTGGGTATGAGTTTGTGTGTGTATGAGACAAAGATTGA